>NW_027043510.1:0-84451 GCF_036013475.1 Columba livia
TGGAAGTAAGAAAGAATGAAGATAGAAGTAAGAAAGAAGTAAGAAAGAAGAAAGAAAGAAGTAAGAAAGAAGTAAGAAAGAAGTAAGAAAGAAGTAAGAAAGAAAGAAGAAAGAAGTAAGAAAGAAGTAAGAAAGAAAGAAGAAAGAAGTAAGAAAGAAGTAAGAAAGAAGTAAGAAAGAAGTAAGAAAGAAAGAAGAAAGAAGTAAGAAAGAAGTTAGAAAGAAGTAAGAAAGAAGTAAGAAAGAAGTAAGAAAGAACGAAGAAAGAAGTAAGAAAGAAGTAAGAAAGAAGTAAGAAAGGAGTAAGAAAGAATTAAGAAAGAAGTAAGAAAGAAGTAAGAAAGAAGTAAGAAAGAAGTAAGAAAGAAGTAAGAACGAAGTAAGAAAGAAGTAAGAAGGAATGAAGAAAGAAGTGAGAAAGAAGTAAGAAAGAAGTAAGAAAGAAGTAAGAAAGAAGTAAGAAAGAAGTAAGAAAGAAGAAAGAAAGAAGAATGAAAGAACTTAAAAAGAAGTAAGAAAGAAGTAAGAAAGAATAAGAAAGAAGTAAGAAGGAATGAAGAAAGAAGTAAGAAAGAAGTAAGAAAGAAGTAAGAAAGAAGTAAGAAAGAAAGAAGAAAGGAGTAAGAAAGAAGAAAGAAAGAAGTAAGAAAGAAGTAAGAAAGAGGAAAGAAAGAAGTAAGAAAGGAGAAAGATGAAGAAAGAAAGAAGTTAAAAAGAAGTAAGAAAGAAGTAAGAAAGAAGTAAGAAAGAAGTTAAAAAGAAGTAAGAAAGAAGTAAGAAAGAAGAAAGAAAGAAGTATGACAGAAGTAAGAATGAAGAAAGAAAGCAGTAAGAAAGAAGTAAGAAAGAAGTAAGAAAGAAGTAAGAAAGAAAGAAGAAAGAAGAAAGAAAGAAGTAAGAAAGAAGTAAGAAAGAAGTAAGAAGGAATGAAGAAAGTAGTAAGAAAGAAGAAAGAAGTAAGAAAGAAGTAAGAAAGAATGAAGAAAGAAAGAAGTAAGAAAGAAGAAAGAAAGAAGTAAGAAAGAAGTAAGAAAGCAGTAAGAAATAAGTAAGAAAGAAAGAAGAAAGAAGAAAGAAAGAAAGAAGAAAGAAGTAAGAAAGAAGTAAGAAAGAAGTAAGAAAGAAGTAAGAAAGAAGTAAGAAAGAAGTAAGAAGGAATGAAGAAAGAAGTAAGAAAGAAGTAAGAAAGAAAGAAGAAAGAAAGAAGAAAGAAAGAAGTAAGAAGGAAGTAAGAAAGAAGTAAGAAAGAAGTAAGAAAGAAGTAAGAAAGAAAGAAGAAAGAAGAAAGAAAGAAAGAAGAAAGAAGTAAGAAAGAAGTAAGAAAGAAGTAAGAAAGAAGTAAGAAAGAAGTAAGAAAGAAGTAAGAAGGAATGAAGAAAGAAGTAAGAAACAAGAAAGAAGAAAGAAAGAAGTAAGAAAGATGTAAGAAAGAAGTAAGAAAGAAGTAAGAAAGAACTAAGAAAGAAAGAAGAAAGAAAGAAGTAAGAAAGAAGTAAGAAAGAAGTAAGAAAGAAGTAAGAAACAGGAAAGAAAGAAGTAAGAAATAAGAAAGAAGTAAGAAAGAAGTAAGAAAGAATTAAGAAATAAGTAAGAAAGAAAGAAGAAAGAAGTAAGAAAGAAGTAAGAAAGAAGTTAGAAAGAAGTAAGAATGAAGGAAGAAAGAAGTAAGAAAGAAAGAAGTAAGAAAGAAGTAAGAAAGAAAGAGGAAAGAAGTAAGAAAGAAGTAAGAAAGAAGTAAGAAAGAAGTAAGAAAGAAGTAAGAAGGAATGAAGAAAGAAGTAAGAAGGAATGAAGAAAGAAGTGAGAAAGAAGTAAGAAAGAAGAAAGAAAGAAGTAAGAAAGAAAGAAGTTAGAAAGAATTAAGAAAGAAGTAAGAAAGAAGTAAGAAAGAAGAAAAAAGAAGTTAGAAAGAAGTAAGAAAGAAGTAAGAAAGAAGTAAGAAAGAAGGAAGAAAGAAGAAAGAAAGAAAGAAGAAAGAAGTAAGAAAGAAGTAAGAAAGAAGTAAGAAAGAAGTAAGAAAGAATGAAGAAAGAAGTAAGAAAGAAGAAAGAAGAAAGAAAGAAGTAAGAAAGAAGAAAGAAAGAAGTAAGAAAGAAGTAAGAAAGAAAGAAGAAAGAAGTAAGAAAGAAGTTAGAAAGAAGTAAGAAAGAAGTAAGAAAGTAGTAAGAAAGAAAGAAGAAAGAAGTAAGAAAGAAGTAAGAAAGAAGTAAGAAAGAAGTAAGAAAGAATTAAGAAAGAAGTAAGAAAGAAGTAAGAAAGAAGTAAGAAAGAAGTAAGAAGGAATGAAGAAAGAAGTAAAAAGAAGTAAGAAAGAAGTAAGAAAGAAGTAAGAAAGAAGTAAGAAAGAAGTAAGAAAGAAGAAAGAAGAAAGAAAGAAGTTAAAAAGAAGTAAGAAAGAAGTAAGAAAGAAGTAAGAAAGAAGTAAGAAAGAAGTAAGAAGGAATGAAGAAAGAAGTAAGAAAGAAGAAAGAAAGAAGTAAGAAAGAATTAAGAAAGAAGTAAGAAAGAAGTAAGAAAGAAGTACGAAAGAAGTAAGAAAGAAGTAAGAAAGAAAGAAGTAAGAAAGAAGTATGAAAGAAGTAAGAAAGAAGTTAGAAAGAAGTAAGAAAGAAGTAAGAAAGAAATAAGAAAGAAGTAAGAAAGAAGTAAGAAAGAAGTAAGAAAGAAAGAAGAAAGAAGTAAGAAAGAAGAAAGAAAGAAGTATGACAGAAGTAAGAAAGAAGTAAGAAGGAATGAAGAAAGAAGTAAAAAGAAGTAAGAAAGAAGTTAGAAAGAAGTAAGAAAGAAGTAAGAAAGTAGTAAGAAAGAATTAAGAAAGAAGTAAGAAAGAAGTAAGAAAGAAGTAAGAAAGAAGTAAGAAGGAATGAAGAAAGAAGTAAAAAGAAGTAAGAAAGAAGTAAGAAAGAAGTAAGAAAGAAGTAAGAAAGAAGTTAAAAAGAAGTAAGAAAGAAGTAAGAAAGAAGAAAGAAAGAAGTATGACAGAAGTAAGAATGAAGAAAGAAAGCAGTAAGAAAGAAGTAAGAAAGAAGTAAGAAAGAAGTAAGAAAGAAAGAAGAAAGAAGAAAGAAAGAAGTAAGAAAGAAGTAAGAAAGAAGTAAGAAGGAATGAAGAAAGTAATAAGAAAGAAGAAAGAAGTAAGAAAGAAGTAAGAAAGAATGAAGAAAGAAAGAAGTAAGAAAGAAGAAAGAAAGAAGTAAGAAAGAAGTAAGAAAGCAGTAAGAAATAAGTAAGAAAGAAAGAAGAAAGAAGTAAGAAAGAAAGGAGAAAGAAGTTAGAAAGAAGGAAGAAAGAAGTAAGAAAGAAGTAAGAAGGAATGAAGAAAGAAGTAAGAAAGAAGTAAGAAAGAAAGAAGAAAGAAAGAAGTAAGAAAGAAGAAAGAAAGAAGTAAGAAAGAAGTAAGAAAGAAAGAAGTTAGAAAGAATTAAGAAAGAAGTAAGAAAGAAGTAAGAAAGAAGAAAAAGAAGTTAGCAAGAAGTAAGAAAGAAGGAAGAAATAAGTAAGAAAGAAGTAAGAAAGAAGTAAGAAAGAAGTAAGAAAGAGGTAAGAAAGAAGTAATAAAGAAGTAAGAAGGAATGAAGAAAGAAGTAAGAAAGAAGTAAGAAGGAATGAAGAAAGAAGTAAGAAAGAAGAAAGAAGAAAGAAAGAAGTAAGAAAGAAGAAAGAAAGAAGTAAGAAGGAAGTAAGAAAGAAGTAAGAAAGAAGTAAGAAAGAAGTAAGAAAGAAAGAAGAAAGAAGAAAGAAAGAAAGAAAGAAGAAAGAAGTAAGAAAGAAGTAAGAAAGAAGTAAGAAAGAAGTAAGAAAGAAGTAAGAAAGAAGTAAGAAAGAAGTAAGAAAGAAGTAAGAAGGAATGAAGAAAGAAGTAAGAAACAAGAAAGAAGAAAGAAAGAAGTAAGAAAGATGTAAGAAAGAAGTAAGAAAGAAGAAAGAAAGAAGTAAGAAAGATGTAAGAAAGAAGTAAGAAAGAAGTAAGAAAGAACTAAGAAAGAAAGAAGAAAGAAAGAAGTAAGAAAGAAGTAAGAAAGAAGTAAGAAAGAAGTAAGAAACAGGAAAGAAAGAAGTAAGAAATAAGAAAGAAGTAAGAAAGAAGTAAGAAAGAATTAAGAAATAAGTAAGAAAGAAAGAAGAAAGAAGTAAGAAAGAAGTAAGAAAGAAGTTAGAAAGAAGTAAGAATGAAGGAAGAAAGAAGTAAGAAAGAAAGAAGTAAGAAAGAAGTAAGAAAGAAAGAGGAAAGAAGTAAGAAAGAAGTAAGAAAGAAGTAAGAAAGAAGTAAGAAAGAAGTAAGAAGGAATGAAGAAAGAAGTAAGAAGGAATGAAGAAAGAAGTGAGAAAGAAGTAAGAAAGAAGAAAGAAAGAAGTAAGAAAGAAAGAAGTTAGAAAGAATTAAGAAAGAAGTAAGGAAGAAGTAAGAAAGAAGAAAAAAGAAGTTAGAAAGAAGTAAGAAAGAAGTAAGAAAGAAGTAAGAAAGAAGGAAGAAAGAAGAAAGAAAGAAAGAAGAAAGAAGTAAGAAAGAAGTAAGAAAGAAGTAAGAAAGAAGTAAGAAAGAATGAAGAAAGAAGTAAGAAAGAAGAAAGAAGAAAGAAAGAAGTAAGAAAGAAGAAAGAAAGAAGTAAGAAAGAAGTAAGAAAGAAAGAAGAAAGTAGTAAGAAATGAGTTAGAAAGAAGTAAGAAAGAAGTAAGAAAGTAGTAAGAAAGAAAGAAGAAAGAAGTAAGAAAGAAGTAAGAAAGAAGTAAGAAAGAAGTAAGAAAGAATTAAGAAAGAAGTAAGAAAGAAGTAAGAAAGAAGTAAGAAAGAAGTAAGAAGGAATGAAGAAAGAAGTAAAAAGAAGTAAGAAAGAAGTAAGAAAGAAGTAAGAAAGAAGTAAGAAAGAAGTAAGAAAGAAGAAAGAAAGAAGAAAGAAAGAAGTTAAAAAGAAGTAAGAAAGAAGTAAGAAAGAAGTAAGAAAGAAGTAAGAAGGAATGAAGAAAGAAGTAAGAAAGAAGAAAGAAAGAAGTAAGAAAGAATTAAGAAAGAAGTAAGAAAGAAGTAAGAAAGAAGTACGAAAGAAGTAAGAAAGAAGTAAGAAAGAAGTAAGAAAGAAGTATGAAAGAAGTAAGAAAGAAGTTAGAAAGAAGTAAGAAAGAAGTAAGAAAGAAATAAGAAAGAAGTAAGAAAGAAGTAAGAAAGAAGTAAGAAAGAAAGAAGAAAGAAGAAAGAAGAAAGAAAGAAGTATGACAGAAGTAAGAATGAAGAAAGAAAGCAGTAAGAAAGAAGTAAGAAAGAAGGAAGAAAGAAGTAAGAAAGAAAGAAGAAAGAAGAAAGAAAGAAGTAAGAAAGAAGTAAGAAAGAAGTAAGAAAGAAGTAAGAAAGAAGTAAGAAGGAATGAAGAAAGTAGTAAGAAAGAAGAAAGAAAGAAGTAAGAAAGAAGTAAGAAAGAGGTAAGAAAGAAGTAAGAAAGAATGAAGATAGAAGTAAGAAAGAAGTAAGAAAGAAGAAAGAAAGAAGTAAGAAAGAAGTAAGAAAGAAGTAAGAAAGAAGTAAGAAAGAAAGAAGAAAGAAGTAAGAAAGAAGTAAGAAAGAAGTAAGAAGGAATGAAGAAAGAAGTAAGAAAGAAGTAAGAAAGAAGTAAGAAAGAAGTAAGAAAGAAGTAAGAAAGAAGTAAGAAAGAAGTAAGAAAGAAGTAAGAAAGAATGAAGAAAGAAGTAAGAAAGAAGAAAGAAGAAAGAAAGAAGTAAGAAAGAAGAAAGAAAGAAGTAAGAAAGAAGTAAGAAAGAAAGAAGAAAGAAGTAAGAAAGAAGTTAGAAAGAAGTAAGAAAGAAGTAAGAAAGTAGTAAGAAAGAATTAAGAAAGAAGTAAGAAAGAAGTAAGAAAGAAGTAAGAAAGAAGTAAGAAGGAATGAAGAAAGAAGTAAAAAGAAGTAAGAAAGAAGTAAGAAAGAAGTAAGAAAGAAGTAAGAAAGAAGTAAGAAAGAAGTAAGAAAGAAGTAAGAAAGAAGAAAGAAAGAAGAAAGAAAGAAGTTAAAAAGAAGTAAGAAAGAAGTAAGAAAGAAGTAAGAAAGAAGTAAGAAAGAAGTAAGAAGGAATGAAGAAAGAAGTAAGAAAGAAGAAAGAAAGAAGTAAGAAAGAATTAAGAAAGAAGTAAGAAAGAAGTAAGAAAGTAGTACGAAAGAAGTAAGAAAGAAGTAAGAAAGAAAGAAGTAAGAAAGAAGTATGAAAGAAGTAAGAAAGAAGTTAGAAAGAAGTAAGAAAGAAGTAAGAAAGAAATAAGAAAGAAGTAAGAAAGAAGTAAGAAAGAAGTAAGAAAGAAAGAAGAAAGAAGTAAGAAAGAAGAAAGAAAGAAGTATGACAGAAGTAAGAATGAAGAAAGAAAGCAGTAAGAAAGAAGTAAGAAAGAAGTAAGAAAGAAGTAAGAAAGAAAGAAGAAAGAAGAAAGAAAGAAGTAAGAAAGAAGTAAGAAAGAAGTAAGAAAGAAGTAAGAAAGAAGTAAGAAGGAATGAAGAAAGTAGTAAGAAAGAAGAAAGAAGTAAGAAAGAAGTAAGAAAGAAGTAAGAAAGAAAGAAGAAAGAAGTAAGAAAGATGTAAGAAAGAAGTAAGAAAGAAGTAAGAAAGAAAGAAGAAAGAAAGAAGTAAGAAAGAAGAAAGAAAGAAGTAAGAAAGAAGTAAGAAAGAGGAAAGAAAGAAGTAAGAAATAAGAAGTAAGACAGAATTAAGAAATAAGTAAGAAAGAAAGAAGAAAGAAGTAAGAAAGAAAGAAGAAAGAAGTTAGAAAGAAGGAAGAAAGAAGTAAGAAAGAAGTAAGAAAGAAGTAAGAAGGAATGAAGAAAGAAGTAAGAAAGAAGAAAGAAGAAAGAAAGAAGAAAGAAGAAAGAAAGAAGTAAGAAAGAAGTAAGAAAGAGGTAAGAAGGAAGTAAGAAAGAATGAAGATAGAAGTAAGAAAGAAGTAAGAAAGAAGAAAGAAAGAAGTAAGAAAGAAGTAAGAAAGAAGTAAGAAAGAAGTAAGAAAGAAAGAAGAAAGAAGTAAGAAAGAAGTAAGAAAGAAAGAAGAAAGAAGTAAGAAAGAAGTAAGAAAGAAGTAAGAAAGAAGTAAGAAAGAAAGAAGAAAGAAGTAAGAAAGAAGTTAGAAAGAAGTAAGAAAGAAGTAAGAAAGAAGTAAGAAAGAACGAAGAAAGAAGTAAGAAAGAAGTAAGAAAGAAGTAAGAAAGGAGTAAGAAAGAATTAAGAAAGAAGTAAGAAAGAAGTAAGAAAGAAGTAAGAAAGAAGTAAGAAAGAAGAAGTAAGAAGAGAAGTAAGAAAGAAGTAAGAAGAATGAAGAAAGAAGTGAGAAAGAAGTAAGAAAGAAGTAAGAAAGAAGTAAGAAAGAAGTAAGAAAGAAGTAAGAAAGAAGAAAGAAAGAAGAATGAAAGAACTTAAAAAGAAGTAAGAAAGAAGTAAGAAAGAAGTAAGAAAGAAGTAAGAAGGAATGAAGAAAGAAGTAAGAAAGAAGTAAGAAAGAAGTAAGAAAGAAGTAAGAAAGAAAGAAGAAAGGAGTAAGAAAGAAGAAAGAAAGAAGTAAGAAAGAAGTAAGAAAGAGGAAAGAAAGAAGTAAGAAAGGAGAAAGATGAAGAAAGAAAGAAGTTAAAAAGAAGTAAGAAAGAAGTAAGAAAGAAGTAAGAAAGAAGTTAGAAAGAATTAAGAAAGAAGTAAGAAAGAAGCAAGAAAGAAGAAAAAAGAAGTTAGAAAGAAGTAAGAAAGAAGTAAGAAAGATGTAAGAAAGAAGAAAGAAAGAAGAAAGAAAGAAGTTAAAAAGAAGTAAGAAAGAAGTAAGAGAGAAGTAAGAAAGAAGTTAGAAAGAATTAAGAAAGAAGTAAGAAAGAAGTAAGAAAGAAGAAAAAAGAAGTTAGAAAGAAGTAAGAAAGAAGTAAGAAAGAAGTAAGAAAGAAGTAAGAAAGAAGGAAGAAAGAAGAAAGAAAGAAAGAAGAAAGAAGTAAGAAAGAAGTAAGAAAGAAGTAAGAAAGAAGTAAGAAGGAATGAAGAAAGAAGTAAGAAAGAAGAAAGAAGAAAGAAAGAAGTAAGAAAGAAGAAAGAAAGAAGTAAGAAAGAAGTAAGAAAGAAGTAAGAAAGAAGGAAGAAAGAAGAAAGAAATAAAGAAGAAAGAAGTAAGAATGATGTTACAAAGAAGTAAGAAAGAAGTAAGAAAGAAGTAAGAAAGAAAGAAGAAAGAAGAAAGAAAGAAATAAGAAAGAAGTAAGAAAGAAGTAAGAAAGGAGTAAGAAAGAAGTAAGAAAGAAAGAAGAAAGAAAGAAGTAAGAAAGAAGAAAGAAAGAAGTAAGAAATAAGTAAGAAAGAGGAAAGAAAGAAGTAAGAAATAAGAAAGAAGTAAGAAAGAATTAAGAAATAAGTAAGAAAGAAAGAAGAAAGAAGTAAGAAAGAAAGAAGAAAGAAGTTAGAAAGAAGGAAGGAAGAAGTAAGAAAGAAGCAATAAAGAAAGAAGTAAGAAAGAAGTAAGAAAGAAAGAAGAAAGAAGTAAGAAAGAAGTAAGAAACAAGTAAGAAAGAAGTAAGAAAGAAGTAAGAAAGCAGAAAGAAAGAAGTAAGAAAGAAGAAAGAAAGAAGTAATAAAGAAGTAAGAAAGAAAGAAGTAAGAAAGAAGAAAGAGGAAAGAAAGAAGTAAGAAAGAAGAAAGAAAGAAGTAAGAAAGAAGTAAGAAAGAAAGAAGAAAGAAGTAAGAAAGAAGTAAGAAAGAAGAAAGAAAGAAGTAAGAAAGAAGTAAGAAAGAAGTAAGAAAGAAGTAAGAAAGAAGTAAGAAAGAAAGAAGAAAGAAGTAAGAAAGAAGTATTAAAGAAGTAAGAAAGAAGTAAGAAAGAAAGAAGAAAGAAGTAAGAAAGAAGTAAGAAAGAAGTAAGAAAGAAGTAAGAAAGAAAGAAGAAAGAAGTAAGAAAGAAGTATTAAAGAAGTAAGAGAGAAGTAAGAAAGAAAGAAGAAAGAAGTAAGAAAGAAGTAAGAAAGAAGTAAGAAAGAAAGAAGAAAGAAGTAAGAAAGAAAGAAGAAAGAAGTTAGAAAGAAGGAAGGAAGAAGAAAGAAAGAAGCAATAAAGAAAGAAGTAGGAAAGAAGTAAGAAAGAAAGAAGAAAGAAGTAAGAAAGAAGTAAGAAAGAAGAAAGAAAGAAGTAAGAAAGAAGTAAGAAAGAAGAAAAAGAAGTTAGAAAGAAGTAAGAAAGAAGGAAGAAATAAGTAAGAAAGAAGTAAGAAAGAAGTAAGAAAGAAGTAAGAAAGAAGTAAGAAAGAAGTAATAAAGAAGTAAGAAGGAATGAAGAAAGAAGTAAGAAAGAAGTAAGAAGGAATGAAGAAAGAAGTAAGAAAGAAGAAAGAAGAAAGAAAGAAGTAAGAAAGAAGAAAGAAAGAAGTAAGAACGAAGTAAGAAAGAAGTAAGAAAGAAGTAAGAAAGAAGTAAGAAAGAAAGAAGAAAGAAGAAAGAAAGAAAGAAGAAAGAAGTAAGAAAGAAGTAAGAAAGAAGTAAGAAAGAAGTAAGAAAGAAGTAAGAAAGAAGTAAGAAAGAAGTAAGAAAGAAGTAAGAAGGAATGAAGAAAGAAGTAAGAAACAAGAAAGAAGAAAGAAAGAAGTAATAAAGATGTAAGAAAGAAGTAAGAAAGAAGTAAGAAAGAACTAAGAAAGAAAGAAGAAAGAAAGAAGTAAGAAAGAAGTAAGAAAGAAGTAAGAAAGAAGTAAGAAACAGGAAAGAAAGAAGTAAGAAATAAGAAAGAATTAAGAAAGAAGTAAGAAAGAATTAAGAAATAAGTAAGAAAGAAAGAAGAAAGAAGTAAGAAAGAAGTAAGAAAAAGTTAGAAAGAAGTAAGAATGAAGGAAGAAAGAAGTAAGAAAGAAAGAAGTAAGAAAGAAGTAAGAAAGAAAGAGGAAAGAAGTAAGAAAGAAGTAAGAAAGAAGTAAGAAAGAAGTAAGAAAGAAGTAAGAAGGAATGAAGAAAGAAGTAAGAAGGAATGAAGAAAGAAGTGAGAAAGAAGTAAGAAAGAAGAAAGAAAGAAGTAAGAAAGAAAGAAGTTAGAAAGAATTAAGAAAGAAGTAAGAAAGAAGTAAGAAAGAAGAAAAAAGAAGTTAGAAAGAAGTAAGAAAGAAGTAAGAAAGAAGTAAGAAAGAAGGAAGAAAGAAGAAAGAAAGAAAGAAGAAAGAAGTAAGAAAGAAGTAAGAAAGAAGTAAGAAAGAAGTAAGAAAGAATGAAGAAAGAAGTAAGAAAGAAGAAAGAAGAAAGAAAGAAGTAAGAAAGAAGAAAGAAAGAAGTAAGAAAGAAGTAAGAAAGAAAGAAGAAAGAAGTAAGAAAGAAGTTAGAAAGAAGTAAGAAAGAAGTAAGAAAGTAGTAAGAAAGAAAGAAGAAAGAAGTAAGAAAGAAGTAAGAAAGAAGTAAGAAAGAAGTAAGAAAGAATTAAGAAAGAAGTAAGAAAGAAGTAAGAAAGAAGTAAGAAAGAAGTAAGAAGGAATGAAGAAAGAAGTAAAAAGAAGTAAGAAAGAAGTAAGAAAGAAGTAAGAAAGAAGTAAGAAAGAAGTAAGAAAGAAGTAAGAAAGAAGAAAGAAAGAAGAAAGAAAGAAGTTAAAAAGAAGTAAGAAAGAAGTAAGAAAGAAGTAAGAAAGAAGTAAGAAAGAAGTAAGAAGGAATGAAGAAAGAAGTAAGAAAGAAGAAAGAAAGAAGTAAGAAAGAATTAAGAAAGAAGTAAGAAAGAAGTAAGAAAGTAGTACGAAAGAAGTAAGAAAGAAGTAAGAAAGAAAGAAGTAAGAAAGAAGTATGAAAGAAGTAAGAAAGAAGTTAGAAAGAAGTAAGAAAGAAGTAAGAAAGAAATAAGAAAGAAGTAAGAAAGAAGTAAGAAAGAAGTAAGAAAGAAAGAAGAAAGAAGTAAGAAAGAAGAAAGAAAGAAGTATGACAGAAGTAAGAATGAAGAAAGAAAGCAGTAAGAAAGAAGTAAGAAAGAAGTAAGAAAGAAGTAAGAAAGAAAGAAGAAAGAAGAAAGAAAGAAGTAAGAAAGAAGTAAGAAAGAAGTAAGAAAGAAGTAAGAAAGAAGTAAGAAGGAATGAAGAAAGTAGTAAGAAAGAAGAAAGAAGTAAGAAAGAAGTAAGAAAGAAGTAAGAAAGAAAGAAGAAAGAAGTAAGAAAGATGTAAGAAAGAAGTAAGAAAGAAGTAAGAAAGAAAGAAGAAAGAAAGAAGTAAGAAAGAAGAAAGAAAGAAGTAAGAAAGAAGTAAGAAAGAGGAAAGAAAGAAGTAAGAAATAAGAAGTAAGACAGAATTAAGAAATAAGTAAGAAAGAAAGAAGAAAGAAGTAAGAAAGAAAGAAGAAAGAAGTTAGAAAGAAGGAAGAAAGAAGTAAGAAAGAAGTAAGAAAGAATGAAGTAAGAAAGAAAGAAGAAAGAAGTAAGAAAGAAGTAAGAAATAAGTAAGAAAGAAGTAAGAAGGAATGAAGAAAGAAGTAAGAAAGAAGAAAGAAGAAAGAAAGAAGAAAGAAGAAAGAAAGAAGTAAGAAAGAAGTAAGAAAGAATGAAGATAGAAGTAAGAAAGAAGTAAGAAAGAAGAAAGAAAGAATTAAGAAAGAAGTAAGAAAGAAGTAAGAAAGAAGTAAGAAAGAAAGAAGAAAGAAGTAAGAAAGAAGTAAGAAAGAAAGAAGAAAGAAGTAAGAAAGAAGTAAGAAAGAAGTAAGAAAGAAGTAAGAAAGAAAGAAGAAATAAGTAAGAAAGAAGTTAGAAAGAAGTAAGAAAGAAGTAAGAAAGAAGTAAGAAAGAACGAAGAAAGAAGTAAGAAAGAAGTAAGAAAGAAGTAAGAAAGTAGTAAGAAAGAATTAAGAAAGAAGTAAGAAAGAAGTAAGAATGAAGTAAGAAAGAAGTAAGAAAGAAGTAAGAACGAAGTAAGAAAGAAGTAAGAAGGAATGAAGAAAGAAGTGAGAAAGAAGTAAGAAAGAAGTAAGAAAGAAGTAAGAAAGAAGTAAGAAAGAAGTAAGAAAGAAGAAAGAAAGAAGAATGAAAGAACTTAAAAAGAAGTAAGAAAGAAGTAAGAAAGAATTAAGAAAGAAGTAAGAAGGAATGAAGAAAGAAGTAAGAAAGAAGTAAGAAAGAAGTAAGAAAGAAGTAAGAAAGAAAGAAGAAAGGAGTAAGAAAGAAGAAAGAAAGAAGTAAGAAAGAAGTAAGAAAGAGGAAAGAAAGAAGTAAGAAAGGAGAAAGAAAGAAGAAAGAAAGAAGTTAAAAAGAAGTAAGAAAGAAGTAAGAAAGAAGTAAGAAAGAAGTTAGAAAGAATTAAGAAAGAAGTAAGAAAGAAGTAAGAAAGAAGAAAAAAGAAGTTAGAAAGAAGTAAGAAAGAAGTAAGAAAGATGTAAGAAAGAAGAAAGAAAGAAGAAAGAATTTAAAAAGAAGTAAGAAAGAAGTAAGAGAGAAGTAAGAAAGAAGTTAGAAAGAATTAAGAAAGAAGTAAGAAAGAAGTAAGAAAGAAGAAAGAAAGAAGAAAGAAAGAAGAAAGAAAGAAGTTAAAAAGAAGTAAGAAAGAAGTAAGAAAGAAGTAAGAAAGAAGTAAGAAAGAAGTAAGAAGGAATGAAGAAAGAAGTAAGAAAGAAGAAAGAAAGAAGTAAGAAAGAATTAAGAAAGAAGTAAGAAAGAAGTAAGAAAGTAGTACGAAAGAAGTAAGAAAGAAGTAAGAAAGAAAGAAGTAAGAAAGAAGTATGAAAGAAGTAAGAAAGAAGTTAGAAAGAAGTAAGAAAGAAGTAAGAAAGAAATAAGAAAGAAGTAAGAAAGAAGTAAGAAAGAAGTAAGAAAGAAAGAAGAAAGAAGTAAGAAAGAAGAAAGAAAGAAGTATGACAGAAGTAAGAATGAAGAAAGAAAGCAGTAAGAAAGAAGTAAGAAAGAAGTAAGAAAGAAGTAAGAAAGAAAGAAGAAAGAAGAAAGAAAGAAGTAAGAAAGAAGTAAGAAAGAAGTAAGAAAGAAGTAAGAAAGAAGTAAGAAGGAATGAAGAAAGTAGTAAGAAAGAAGAAAGAAGTAAGAAAGAAGTAAGAAAGAAGTAAGAAAGAAAGAAGAAAGAAGTAAGAAAGATGTAAGAAAGAAGTAAGAAAGAAGTAAGAAAGAAAGAAGAAAGAAAGAAGTAAGAAAGAAGAAAGAAAGAAGTAAGAAAGAAGTAAGAAAGAGGAAAGAAAGAAGTAAGAAATAAGAAGTAAGACAGAATTAAGAAATAAGTAAGAAAGAAAGAAGAAAGAAGTAAGAAAGAAAGAAGAAAGAAGTTAGAAAGAAGGAAGAAAGAAGTAAGAAAGAAGTAAGAAAGAATGAAGTAAGAAAGAAAGAAGAAAGAAGTAAGAAAGAAGTAAGAAATAAGTAAGAAAGAAGTAAGAAGGAATGAAGAAAGAAGTAAGAAAGAAGAAAGAAGAAAGAAAGAAGAAAGAAGAAAGAAAGAAGTAAGAAAGAAGTAAGAAAGAATGAAGATAGAAGTAAGAAAGAAGTAAGAAAGAAGAAAGAAAGAATTAAGAAAGAAGTAAGAAAGAAGTAAGAAAGAAGTAAGAAAGAAAGAAGAAAGAAGTAAGAAAGAAGTAAGAAAGAAAGAAGAAAGAAGTAAGAAAGAAGTAAGAAAGAAGTAAGAAAGAAGTAAGAAAGAAAGAAGAAATAAGTAAGAAAGAAGTTAGAAAGAAGTAAGAAAGAAGTAAGAAAGAAGTAAGAAAGAACGAAGAAAGAAGTAAGAAAGAAGTAAGAAAGAAGTAAGAAAGTAGTAAGAAAGAATTAAGAAAGAAGTAAGAAAGAAGTAAGAATGAAGTAAGAAAGAAGTAAGAAAGAAGTAAGAACGAAGTAAGAAAGAAGTAAGAAGGAATGAAGAAAGAAGTGAGAAAGAAGTAAGAAAGAAGTAAGAAAGAAGTAAGAAAGAAGTAAGAAAGAAGTAAGAAAGAAGAAAGAAAGAAGAATGAAAGAACTTAAAAAGAAGTAAGAAAGAAGTAAGAAAGAATTAAGAAAGAAGTAAGAAGGAATGAAGAAAGAAGTAAGAAAGAAGTAAGAAAGAAGTAAGAAAGAAGTAAGAAAGAAAGAAGAAAGGAGTAAGAAAGAAGAAAGAAAGAAGTAAGAAAGAAGTAAGAAAGAGGAAAGAAAGAAGTAAGAAAGGAGAAAGAAAGAAGAAAGAAAGAAGTTAAAAAGAAGTAAGAAAGAAGTAAGAAAGAAGTAAGAAAGAAGTTAGAAAGAATTAAGAAAGAAGTAAGAAAGAAGTAAGAAAGAAGAAAAAAGAAGTTAGAAAGAAGTAAGAAAGAAGTAAGAAAGATGTAAGAAAGAAGAAAGAAAGAAGAAAGAATTTAAAAAGAAGTAAGAAAGAAGTAAGAGAGAAGTAAGAAAGAAGTTAGAAAGAATTAAGAAAGAAGTAAGAAAGAAGTAAGAAAGAAGAAAAAAGAAGTTAGAAAGAAGTAAGAAAGAAGTAAGAAAGAAGTAAGAAAGAAGTAAGAAAGAAGGAAGAAAGAAGAAAGAAAGAAAGAAGAAAGAAGTAAGAAAGAAGTAAGAAAGAAGTAAGAAAGAAGTAAGAAGGAATGAAGAAAGAAGTAAGAAAGAAGAAAGAAGAAAGAAAGAAGTAAGAAAGAAGAAAGAAAGAAGTAAGAAAGAAGTAAGAAAGAAGTAAGAAAGAAGGAAGAAAGAAGAAAGAAAGAAAGAAGAAAGAAGTAAGAATGATGTTACAAAGAAGTAAGAAAGAAGTAAGAAAGAAGTAAGAAAGAAAGAAGAAAGAAGAAAGAAAGAAATAAGAAAGAAGTAAGAAAGAAGTAAGAAAGGAGTAAGAAAGAATTAAGAAAGAAAGAAGAAAGAAAGAAGTAAGAAAGAAGAAAGAAAGAAGTAAGAAAGAAGTAAGAAAGAGGAAAGAAAGAAGTAAGAAATAAGAAAGAAGTAAGAAAGAATTAAGAAATAAGTAAGAAAGAAAGAAGAAAGAAGTAAGAAAGAAAGAAGAAAGAAGTTAGAAAGAAGGAAGGAAGAAGTAAGAAAGAAGCAATAAAGAAAGAAGTAAGAAAGAAGTAAGAAAGAAAGAAGAAAGAAGTAAGAAAGAAGTAAGAAACAAGTAAGAAAGAAGTAAGAAAGAAGTAAGAAAGCAGAAAGAAAGAAGTAAGAAAGAAGAAAGAAAGAAGTAATAAAGAAGTAAGAAAGAAAGAAGTAAGAAAGAAGAAAGAGGAAAGAAAGAAGTAAGAAAGAAGAAAGAAAGAAGTAAGAAAGAAGTAAGAAAGAAAGAAGAAAGAAGTAAGAAAGAAGTAAGAAAGAAGAAAGAAAGAAGTAAGAAAGAAGTAAGAAAGAAGTAAGAAAGAAGTAAGAAAGAAGTAAGAAAGAAAGAAGAAAGAAGTAAGAAAGAAGTATTAAAGAAGTAAGAAAGAAGTAAGAAAGAAAGAAGAAAGAAGTAAGAAAGAAGTAAGAAAGAAGTAAGAAAGAAGTAAGAAAGAAAGAAGAAAGAAGTAAGAAAGAAGTATTAAAGAAGTAAGAAAGAAGTAAGAAAGAAAGAAGAAAGAAGTAAGAAAGAAGTAAGAAAGAAAGAAGAAAGAAGTAAGAAAGAAAGAAGAAAGAAGTTAGAAAGAAGGAAGGAAGAAGAAAGAAAGAAGCAATAAAGAAAGAAGTAGGAAAGAAGTAAGAAAGAAAGAAGAAAGAAGTAAGAAAGAAGTAAGAAAGAAGAAAGAAAGAAGTAAGAAAGAAGTAAGAAAGAAGTAAGAAAGAAGTAAGAAGGAATGAAGAAAGAAGTAAGAAAGAAGTAAGAAAGCAGAAAGAAAGAAGTAAGAAAGAAGAAAGAAAGAAGTAAGAAAGAAGTAAGAAAGAAAGAAGTAAGAAAGAAGAAAGAAGAAAGAAAGAAGTAAGAAAGAAGAAAGAAAGAAGTAAGAAAGAAGTAAGAAAGAAAGAAGAAAGAAGTAAGAAAGAAGTAAGAAAGAAGAAAGAAAGAAGTAAGAAAGAAGTAAGAAAGAAGTAAGAAAGAAGTAAGAAAGAAGTAAGAAAGAAGTAAGAAAGAAAGAAGAAAGAAGTAAGAAAGAAGTAAGAAAGAAGTAAGAAAGAAGTAAGAAAGAAGTAAGAAAGAAAGAAGAAAGAAGTAAGAAAGAAGTATTAAAGAAGTAAGAAAGAAGTAAGAAAGAAAGAAGAAAGAAGTAAGAAAGAAGTAAGAAAGAAGTAAGAAAGAAGTAAGAAAGAAAGAAGAAAGAAGTAAGAAAGAAGTAAGAAGGAATGAAGAAAGAAGTGAGAAAGAAGTAAGAAAGAAGAAAGAAAGAAGTAAGAAAGAAAGAAGTTAGAAAGAATTAAGAAAGAAGTAAGAAAGAAGTAAGAAAGAAGAAAAAAGAAGTTAGAAAGAAGTAAGAAAGAAGTAAGAAAGAAGTAAGAAAGAAGGAAGAAAGAAGAAAGAAAGAAAGAAGAAAGAAGTAAGAAAGAAGTAAGAAAGAAGTAAGAAAGAAGTAAGAAAGAATGAAGAAAGAAGTAAGAAAGAAGAAAGAAGAAAGAAAGAAGTAAGAAAGAAGAAAGAAAGAAGTAAGAAAGAAGTAAGAAAGAAAGAAGAAAGAAGTAAGAAAGAAGTTAGAAAGAAGTAAGAAAGAAGTAAGAAAGTAGTAAGAAAGAAAGAAGAAAGAAGTAAGAAAGAAGTAAGAAAGAAGTAAGAAAGAAGTAAGAAAGAATTAAGAAAGAAGTAAGAAAGAAGTAAGAAAGAAGTAAGAAAGAAGTAAGAAGGAATGAAGAAAGAAGTAAAAAGAAGTAAGAAAGAAGTAAGAAAGAAGTAAGAAAGAAGTAAGAAAGACGTAAGAAAGAAGTAAGAAAGAAGAAAGAAAGAAGAAAGAAAGAAGTTAAAAAGAAGTAAGAAAGAAGTAAGAAAGAAGTAAGAAAGAAGTAAGAAAGAAGTAAGAAGGAATAAAGAAAGAAGTAAGAAAGAAGAAAGAAAGAAGTAAGAAAGAATTAAGAAAGAAGTAAGAAAGAAGTAAGAAAGAAGTAAGAAAGAAGTACGAAAGAAGTAAGAAAGAAGTAAGAAAGAAAGAAGTAAGAAAGAAGTATGAAAGAAGCAAGAAAGAAGTTAGAAAGAAGTAAGAAAGAAGTAAGAAAGAAATAAGAAAGAAGTAAGAAAGAAGTAAGAAAGAAGTAAGAAAGAAAGAAGAAAGAAGTAAGAAAGAAGAAAGAAAGAAGTATGACAGAAGTAAGAATGAAGAAAGAAAGCAGTAAGAAAGAAGTAAGAAAGAAGTAAGAAAGAAGTAAGAAAGAAAGAAGAAAGAAGAAAGAAAGAAGTAAGAAAGAAGTAAGAAAGAAGTAAGAAAGAAGTAAGAAAGAAGTAAGAAGGAATGAAGAAAGTAGTAAGAAAGAAGAAAGAAGTAAGAAATAAGTAAGAAAGAAGTAAGAAAGAAAGAAGAAAGAAGTAAGAAAGATGTAAGAAAGAAGTAAGAAAGAAGTAAGAAAGAAAGAAGAAAGAAAGAAGTAAGAAAGAAGAAAGAAAGAAGTAAGAAAGAAGTAAGAAAGAGGAAAGAAAGAAGTAAGAAATAAGAAAGAAGTAAGACAGAATTAAGAAATAAGTAAGAAAGAAAGAAGAAAGAAGTAAGAAAGAAAGAAGAAAGAAGTTAGAAAGAAGGAAGAAAGAAGTAAGAAAGAAGTAAGAAAGAATGAAGTAAGAAAGAAGTAAGAAAGAAAGAAGAAAGAAGTAAGAAAGAAGTAAGAAATAAGTAAGAAAGAAGTAAGAAAGAAGTAAGAAGGAATGAAGAAAGAAGTAAGAAAGAAGAAAGAAGAAAGAAAGAAGAAAGAAGAAAGAAAGAAGTAAGAAAGAAGTTAGAAAGAGGTAAGAAAGAAGTAAGAAAGAATCAAGAAAGAAGTAAGAAAGAAGTAAGAAAGAAGAAAGAAAGAAGTAAGAAAGAAGTAAGAAAGAAGTAAGAAAGAATTAAGAAAGAAGTAAGAAAGAAGTAAGAAAGAAGTAAGAAAGAAGTAAGAAGGAATGAAGAAAGAAGTAAAAAGAAGTAAGAAAGAAGTAAGAAAGAAGTAAGAAAGAAGTAAGAAAGAAGTAAGAAAGAAGTAAGAAAGAAGAAAGAAAGAAGAAAGAAAGAAGTTAAAAAGAAGTAAGAAAGAAGTAAGAAAGAAGTAAGAAAGAAGTAAGAAAGAAGTAAGAAGGAATAAAGAAAGAAGTAAGAAAGAAGAAAGAAAGAAGTAAGAAAGAATTAAGAAAGAAGTAAGAAAGAAGTAAGAAAGAAGTAAGAAAGAAGTACGAAAGAAGTAAGAAAGAAGTAAGAAAGAAAGAAGTAAGAAAGAAGTATGAAAGAAGCAAGAAAGAAGTTAGAAAGAAGTAAGAAAGAAGTAAGAAAGAAATAAGAAAGAAGTAAGAACGAAGTAAGAAAGAAGTAAGAAGGAATGAAGAAAGAAGTGAGAAAGAAGTAAGAAAGAAGTAAGAAAGAAGTAAGAAAGAAGTAAGAAAGAAGTAAGAAAGAAGAAAGAAAGAAGAATGAAAGAACTTAAAAAGAAGTAAGAAAGAAGTAAGAAAGAATTAAGAAAGAAGTAAGAAGGAATGAAGAAAGAAGTAAGAAAGAAGTAAGAAAGAAGTAAGAAAGAAGTAAGAAAGAAAGAAGAAAGGAGTAAGAAAGAAGAAAGAAAGAAGTAAGAAAGAAGTAAGAAAGAGGAAAGAAAGAAGTAAGAAAGGAGAAAGAAAGAAGAAAGAAAGAAGTTAAAAAGAAGTAAGAAAGAAGTAAGAAAGAAGTAAGAAAGAAGTTAGAAAGAATTAAGAAAGAAGTAAGAAAGAAGTAAGAAAGAAGAAAAAAGAAGTTAGAAAGAAGTAAGAAAGAAGTAAGAAAGATGTAAGAAAGAAGAAAGAAAGAAGAAAGAATTTAAAAAGAAGTAAGAAAGAAGTAAGAGAGAAGTAAGAAAGAAGTTAGAAAGAATTAAGAAAGAAGTAAGAAAGAAGTAAGAAAGAAGAAAAAAGAAGTTAGAAAGAAGTAAGAAAGAAGTAAGAAAGAAGTAAGAAAGAAGTAAGAAAGAAGGAAGAAAGAAGAAAGAAAGAAAGAAGAAAGAAGTAAGAAAGAAGTAAGAAAGAAGTAAGAAAGAAGTAAGAAGGAATGAAGAAAGAAGTAAGAAAGAAGAAAGAAGAAAGAAAGAAGTAAGAAAGAAGAAAGAAAGAAGTAAGAAAGAAGTAAGAAAGAAGTAAGAAAGAAGGAAGAAAGAAGAAAGAAAGAAAGAAGAAAGAAGTAAGAATGATGTTACAAAGAAGTAAGAAAGAAGTAAGAAAGAAGTAAGAAAGAAAGAAGAAAGAAGAAAGAAAGAAATAAGAAAGAAGTAAGAAAGAAGTAAGAAAGGAGTAAGAAAGAATTAAGAAAGAAAGAAGAAAGAAAGAAGTAAGAAAGAAGAAAGAAAGAAGTAAGAAAGAAGTAAGAAAGAGGAAAGAAAGAAGTAAGAAATAAGAAAGAAGTAAGAAAGAATTAAGAAATAAGTAAGAAAGAAAGAAGAAAGAAGTAAGAAAGAAAGAAGAAAGAAGTTAGAAAGAAGGAAGGAAGAAGTAAGAAAGAAGCAATAAAGAAAGAAGTAAGAAAGAAGTAAGAAAGAAAGAAGAAAGAAGTAAGAAAGAAGTAAGAAACAAGTAAGAAAGAAGTAAGAAAGAAGTAAGAAAGCAGAAAGAAAGAAGTAAGAAAGAAGAAAGAAAGAAGTAATAAAGAAGTAAGAAAGAAAGAAGTAAGAAAGAAGAAAGAGGAAAGAAAGAAGTAAGAAAGAAGAAAGAAAGAAGTAAGAAAGAAGTAAGAAAGAAAGAAGAAAGAAGTAAGAAAGAAGTAAGAAAGAAGAAAGAAAGAAGTAAGAAAGAAGTAAGAAAGAAGTATTAAAGAAGTAAGAAAGAAGTAAGAAAGAAAGAAGAAAGAAGTAAGAAAGAAGTAAGAAAGAAGTAAGAAAGAAGTAAGAAAGAAAGAAGAAAGAAGTAAGAAAGAAGTATTAAAGAAGTAAGAAAGAAGTAAGAAAGAAAGAAGAAAGAAGTAAGAAAGAAGTAAGAAAGAAAGAAGAAAGAAGTAAGAAAGAAAGAAGAAAGAAGTTAGAAAGAAGGAAGGAAGAAGAAAGAAAGAAGCAATAAAGAAAGAAGTAGGAAAGAAGTAAGAAAGAAAGAAGAAAGAAGTAAGAAAGAAGTAAGAAAGAAGAAAGAAAGAAGTAAGAAAGAAGTAAGAAAGAAGTAAGAAAGAAGTAAGAAGGAATGAAGAAAGAAGTAAGAAAGAAGTAAGAAAGCAGAAAGAAAGAAGTAAGAAAGAAGAAAGAAAGAAGTAAGAAAGAAGTAAGAAAGAAAGAAGTAAGAAAGAAGAAAGAAGAAAGAAAGAAGTAAGAAAGAAGAAAGAAAGAAGTAAGAAAGAAGTAAGAAAGAAAGAAGAAAGAAGTAAGAAAGAAGTAAGAAAGAAGAAAGAAAGAAGTAAGAAAGAAGTAAGAAAGAAGTAAGAAAGAAGTAAGAAAGAAGTAAGAAAGAAGTAAGAAAGAAAGAAGAAAGAAGTAAGAAAGAAGTAAGAAAGAAGTAAGAAAGAAGTAAGAAAGAAGTAAGAAAGAAAGAAGAAAGAAGTAAGAAAGAAGTATTAAAGAAGTAAGAAAGAAGTAAGAAAGAAAGAAGAAAGAAGTAAGAAAGAAGTAAGAAAGAAGTAAGAAAGAAGTAAGAAAGAAAGAAGAAAGAAGTAAGAAAGAAGTAAGAAGGAATGAAGAAAGAAGTGAGAAAGAAGTAAGAAAGAAGAAAGAAAGAAGTAAGAAAGAAAGAAGTTAGAAAGAATTAAGAAAGAAGTAAGAAAGAAGTAAGAAAGAAGAAAAAAGAAGTTAGAAAGAAGTAAGAAAGAAGTAAGAAAGAAGTAAGAAAGAAGGAAGAAAGAAGAAAGAAAGAAAGAAGAAAGAAGTAAGAAAGAAGTAAGAAAGAAGTAAGAAAGAAGTAAGAAAGAAGTAAGAAAGAAGTAAGAAAGAAGTAAGAAAGAATGAAGAAAGAAGTAAGAAAGAAGAAAGAAGAAAGAAAGAAGTAAGAAAGAAGAAAGAAAGAAGTAAGAAAGAAGTAAGAAAGAAAGAAGAAAGAAGTAAGAAAGAAGTTAGAAAGAAGTAAGAAAGAAGTAAGAAAGTAGTAAGAAAGAAAGAAGAAAGAAGTAAGAAAGAAGTAAGAAAGAAGTAAGAAAGAAGTAAGAAAGAATTAAGAAAGAAGTAAGAAAGAAGTAAGAAAGAAGTAAGAAAGAAGTAAGAAGGAATGAAGAAAGAAGTAAAAAGAAGTAAGAAAGAAGTAAGAAAGAAGTAAGAAAGAAGTAAGAAAGACGTAAGAAAGAAGTAAGAAAGAAGAAAGAAAGAAGAAAGAAAGAAGTTAAAAAGAAGTAAGAAAGAAGTAAGAAAGAAGTAAGAAAGAAGTAAGAAAGAAGTAAGAAGGAATAAAGAAAGAAGTAAGAAAGAAGAAAGAAAGAAGTAAGAAAGAATTAAGAAAGAAGTAAGAAAGAAGTAAGAAAGAAGTAAGAAAGAAGTACGAAAGAAGTAAGAAAGAAGTAAGAAAGAAAGAAGTAAGAAAGAAGTATGAAAGAAGCAAGAAAGAAGTTAGAAAGAAGTAAGAAAGAAGTAAGAAAGAAATAAGAAAGAAGTAAGAAAGAAGTAAGAAAGAAGTAAGAAAGAAAGAAGAAAGAAGTAAGAAAGAAGAAAGAAAGAAGTATGACAGAAGTAAGAATGAAGAAAGAAAGCAGTAAGAAAGAAGTAAGAAAGAAGTAAGAAAGAAGTAAGAAAGAAAGAAGAAAGAAGAAAGAAAGAAGTAAGAAAGAAGTAAGAAAGAAGTAAGAAAGAAGTAAGAAAGAAGTAAGAAGGAATGAAGAAAGTAGTAAGAAAGAAGAAAGAAGTAAGAAATAAGTAAGAAAGAAGTAAGAAAGAAAGAAGAAAGAAGTAAGAAAGATGTAAGAAAGAAGTAAGAAAGAAGTAAGAAAGAAAGAAGAAAGAAAGAAGTAAGAAAGAAGAAAGAAAGAAGTAAGAAAGAAGTAAGAAAGAGGAAAGAAAGAAGTAAGAAATAAGAAAGAAGTAAGACAGAATTAAGAAATAAGTAAGAAAGAAAGAAGAAAGAAGTAAGAAAGAAAGAAGAAAGAAGTTAGAAAGAAGGAAGAAAGAAGTAAGAAAGAAGTAAGAAAGAATGAAGTAAGAAAGAAGTAAGAAAGAAAGAAGAAAGAAGTAAGAAAGAAGTAAGAAATAAGTAAGAAAGAAGTAAGAAAGAAGTAAGAAGGAATGAAGAAAGAAGTAAGAAAGAAGAAAGAAGAAAGAAAGAAGAAAGAAGAAAGAAAGAAGTAAGAAAGAAGTTAGAAAGAGGTAAGAAAGAAGTAAGAAAGAATCAAGAAAGAAGTAAGAAAGAAGTAAGAAAGAAGAAAGAAAGAAGTAAGAAAGAAGTAAGAAAGAAGTAAGAAAGAATTAAGAAAGAAGTAAGAAAGAAGTAAGAAAGAAGTAAGAAAGAAGTAAGAAGGAATGAAGAAAGAAGTAAAAAGAAGTAAGAAAGAAGTAAGAAAGAAGTAAGAAAGAAGTAAGAAAGAAGTAAGAAAGAAGTAAGAAAGAAGAAAGAAAGAAGAAAGAAAGAAGTTAAAAAGAAGTAAGAAAGAAGTAAGAAAGAAGTAAGAAAGAAGTAAGAAAGAAGTAAGAAGGAATAAAGAAAGAAGTAAGAAAGAAGAAAGAAAGAAGTAAGAAAGAATTAAGAAAGAAGTAAGAAAGAAGTAAGAAAGAAGTAAGAAAGAAGTACGAAAGAAGTAAGAAAGAAGTAAGAAAGAAAGAAGTAAGAAAGAAGTATGAAAGAAGCAAGAAAGAAGTTAGAAAGAAGTAAGAAAGAAGTAAGAAAGAAATAAGAAAGAAGTAAGAAAGAAGTAAGAAAGAAGTAAGAAAGAAAGAAGAAAGAAGTAAGAAAGAAGAAAGAAAGAAGTATGACAGAAGTAAGAATGAAGAAAGAAAGCAGTAAGAAAGAAGTAAGAAAGAAGTAAGAAAGAAGTAAGAAAGAAAGAAGAAAGAAGAAAGAAAGAAGTAAGAAAGAAGTAAGAAAGAAGTAAGAAAGAAGTAAGAAAGAAGTAAGAAGGAATGAAGAAAGTAGTAAGAAAGAAGAAAGAAGTAAGAAATAAGTAAGAAAGAAGTAAGAAAGAAAGAAGAAAGAAGTAAGAAAGATGTAAGAAAGAAGTAAGAAAGAAGTAAGAAAGAAAGAAGAAAGAAAGAAGTAAGAAAGAAGAAAGAAAGAAGTAAGAAAGAAGTAAGAAAGAGGAAAGAAAGAAGTAAGAAATAAGAAAGAAGTAAGACAGAATTAAGAAATAAGTAAGAAAGAAAGAAGAAAGAAGTAAGAAAGAAAGAAGAAAGAAGTTAGAAAGAAGGAAGAAAGAAGTAAGAAAGAAGTAAGAAAGAATGAAGTAAGAAAGAAGTAAGAAAGAAAGAAGAAAGAAGTAAGAAAGAAGTAAGAAATAAGTAAGAAAGAAGTAAGAAAGAAGTAAGAAGGAATGAAGAAAGAAGTAAGAAAGAAGAAAGAAGAAAGAAAGAAGAAAGAAGAAAGAAAGAAGTAAGAAAGAAGTTAGAAAGAGGTAAGAAAGAAGTAAGAAAGAATCAAGAAAGAAGTAAGAAAGAAGTAAGAAAGAAGAAAGAAAGAAGTAAGAAAGAAGTAAGAAAGAAGTAAGAAAGAAGTAAGAAAGAAAGAAGAAAGAAGTAAGAAAGAAGTAAGAAAGAAAGAAGAAAGAAGTAAGAAAGAAGTAAGAAAGAAGTAAGAAAGAAGTAAGAAAGAAAGAAGAAAGAAGTAAGAAAGAAGTTAGAAAGAAGTAAGAAAGAAGTAAGAAAGAAGTAAGAAAGAACGAAGAAAGAAGTAAGAAAGAAGTAAGAAAGAAGTAAGAAAGGAGTAAGAAAGGAGTAAGAAAGAAGTAAGAAAGAAGTAAGAAAGAAGTAAGAAAGAAGTAAGAAAGAAGTAAGAAAGAAGTAAGAAAGAAGTAAGAAGGAATGAAGAAAGAAGTGAGAAAGAAGTAAGAAAGAAGTAAGAAAGAAGTAAGAAAGAAGTAAGAAAGAAGAAAGAAAGAAGAAAGAAAGAACTTAAAAAGAAGTAAGAAAGAAGTAAGAAAGAAGTAAGAAAGAAGTAAGAAAGAAGTAAGAAGGAATAAAGAAAGAAGTAAGAAAGAAGAAAGAAAGAAGTAAGAAAGAATTAAGAAAGAAGTAAGAAAGAAGTAAGAAAGAAGTAAGAAAGAAGTAAGAAAGAAGTAAGAAGGAATAAAGAAAGAAGTAAGAAAGAAGAAAGAAAGAAGTAAGAAAGAATTAAGAAAGAAGTAAGAAAGAAGTAAGAAAGAAGTAAGAAAGAAGTACGAAAGAAGTAAGAAAGAAGTAAGAAAGAAAGAAGTAAGAAAGAAGTATGAAAGAAGCAAGAAAGAAGTTAGAAAGAAGTAAGAAAGAAGTAAGAAAGAAAGAAGAAAGAAGTAAGAAAGAAGTAAGAAAGAAGTAAGAAAGAAGTAAGAAAGAAAGAAGAAAGAAGTAAGAAAGAAGTATTAAAGAAGTAAGAAAGAAGTAAGAAAGAAAGAAGAAAGAAGTAAGAAAGAAGTAAGAAAGAAGTAAGAAAGAAAGAAGAAAGAAGTAAGAAAGAAAGAAGAAAGAAGTTAGAAAGAAGGAAGGAAGAAGAAAGAAAGAAGCAATAAAGAAAGAAGTAGGAAAGAAGTAAGAAAGAAAGAAGAAAGAAGTAAGAAAGAAGTAAGAAAGAAGAAAGAAAGAAGTAAGAAAGAAGTAAGAAAGAAGTAAGAAAGAAGTAAGAAGGAATGAAGAAAGAAGTAAGAAAGAAGTAAGAAAGCAGAAAGAAAGAAGTAAGAAAGAAGAAAGAAAGAAGTAAGAAAGAAGTAAGAAAGAAAGAAGTAAGAAAGAAGAAAGAAGAAAGAAAGAAGTAAGAAAGAAGAAAGAAAGAAGTAAGAAAGAAGTAAGAAAGAAAGAAGAAAGAAGTAAGAAAGAAGTAAGAAAGAAGAAAGAAAGAAGTAAGAAAGAAGTAAGAAAGAAGTAAGAAAGAAGTAAGAAAGAAGTAAGAAAGAAGTAAGAAAGAAAGAAGAAAGAAGTAAGAAAGAAGTATTAAAGAAGTAAGAAAGAAGTAAGAAAGAAAGAAGAAAGAAGTAACAAAGAAGTAAGAAAGAAGTAAGAAAGAAGTAAGAAAGAAGTAAGAAAGAAAGAAGAAAGAAGTAAGAAAGAAGTATTAAAGAAGTAAGAAAGAAGTAAGAAAGAAAGAAGAAAGAAGTAAGAAAGAAGTAAGAAAGAAGTAAGAAAGAAGTAAGAAAGAAAGAAGAAAGAAGTAAGAAAGAAGTAAGAAGGAATGAAGAAAGAAGTGAGAAAGAAGTAAGAAAGAAGAAAGAAAGAAGTAAGAAAGAAAGAAGTTAGAAAGAATTAAGAAAGAAGTAAGAAAGAAGTAAGAAAGAAGAAAAAAGAAGTTAGAAAGAAGTAAGAAAGAAGTAAGAAAGAAGTAAGAAAGAAGGAAGAAAGAAGAAAGAAAGAAAGAAGAAAGAAGTAAGAAAGAAGTAAGAAAGAAGTAAGAAAGAAGTAAGAAAGAATGAAGAAAGAAGTAAGAAAGAAGAAAGAAGAAAGAAAGAAGTAAGAAAGAAGAAAGAAAGAAGTAAGAAAGAAGTAAGAAAGAAAGAAGAAAGAAGTAAGAAAGAAGTTAGAAAGAAGTAAGAAAGAAGTAAGAAAGTAGTAAGAAAGAAAGAAGAAAGAAGTAAGAAAGAAGTAAGAAAGAAGTAAGAAAGAAGTAAGAAAGAATTAAGAAAGAAGTAAGAAAGAAGTAAGAAAGAAGTAAGAAAGAAGTAAGAAGGAATGAAGAAAGAAGTAAAAAGAAGTAAGAAAGAAGTAAGAAAGAAGTAAGAAAGAAGTAAGAAAGAAGTAAGAAAGAAGTAAGAAAGAAGAAAGAAAGAAGAAAGAAAGAAGTTAAAAAGAAGTAAGAAAGAAGTAAGAAAGAAGTAAGAAAGAAGTAAGAAAGAAGTAAGAAGGAATAAAGAAAGAAGTAAGAAAGAAGAAAGAAAGAAGTAAGAAAGAATTAAGAAAGAAGTAAGAAAGAAGTAAGAAAGAAGTAAGAAAGAAGTACGAAAGAAGTAAGAAAGAAGGAAGAAAGAAAGAAGTAAGAAAGAAGTATGAAAGAAGCAAGAAAGAAGTTAGAAAGAAGTAAGAAAGAAGTAAGAAAGAAATAAGAAAGAAGTAAGAAAGAAGTAAGAAAGAAGTAAGAAAGAAAGAAGAAAGAAGTAAGAAAGAAGAAAGAAAGAAGTATGACAGAAGTAAGAATGAAGAAAGAAAGCAGTAAGAAAGAAGTAAGAAAGAAGTAAGAAAGAAGTAAGAAAGAAAGAAGAAAGAAGAAAGAAAGAAGTAAGAAAGAAGTAAGAAAGAAGTAAGAAAGAAGTAAGAAAGAAGTAAGAAGGAATGAAGAAAGTAGTAAGAAAGAAGAAAGAAGTAAGAAATAAGTAAGAAAGAAGTAAGAAAGAAAGAAGAAAGAAGTAAGAAAGATGTAAGAAAGAAGTAAGAAAGAAGTAAGAAAGAAAGAAGAAAGAAAGAAGTAAGAAAGAAGAAAGAAAGAAGTAAGAAAGAAGTAAGAAAGAGGAAAGAAAGAAGTAAGAAATAAGAAAGAAGTAAGACAGAATTAAGAAATAAGTAAGAAAGAAAGAAGAAAGAAGTAAGAAAGAAAGAAGAAAGAAGTTAGAAAGAAGGAAGAAAGAAGTAAGAAAGAAGTAAGAAAGAATGAAGTAAGAAAGAAGTAAGAAAGAAAGAAGAAAGAAGTAAGAAAGAAGTAAGAAATAAGTAAGAAAGAAGTAAGAAAGAAGTAAGAAGGAATGAAGAAAGAAGTAAGAAAGAAGAAAGAAGAAAGAAAGAAGAAAGAAGAAAGAAAGAAGTAAGAAAGAAGTTAGAAAGAGGTAAGAAAGAAGTAAGAAAGAATCAAAAAAGAAGTAAGAAAGAAGTAAGAAAGAAGAAAGAAAGAAGTAAGAAAGAAGTAAGAAAGAAGTAAGAAAGAAGTAAGAAAGAAAGAAGAAAGAAGTAAGAAAGAAGTAAGAAAGAAAGAAGAAATAAGTAAGAAAGAAGTAAGAAAGAAGTAAGAAAGAAGTAAGAAAGAAAGAAGAAAGAAGTAAGAAAGAAGTTAGAAAGAAGTAAGAAAGAAGTAAGAAAGAAGTAAGAAAGAACGAAGAAAGAAGTAAGAAAGAAGTAAGAAAGAAGTAAGAAAGGAGTAAGAAAGGAGTAAGAAAGAAGTAAGAAAGAAGTAAGAAAGAAGTAAGAAAGAAGTAAGAAAGAAGTAAGAAAGAAGTAAGAAAGAAGTAAGAAGGAATAAAGAAAGAAGTAAGAAAGAAGAAAGAAAGAAGTAAGAAAGAATTAAGAAAGAAGTAAGAAAGAAGTAAGAAAGAAGTAAGAAAGAAGTACGAAAGAAGTAAGAAAGAAGTAAGAAAGAAAGAAGTAAGAAAGAAGTATGAAAGAAGCAAGAAAGAAGTTAGAAAGAAGTAAGAAAGAAGTAAGAAAGAAATAAGAAAGAAGTAAGAAAGAAGTAAGAAAGAAGTAAGAAAGAAAGAAGAAAGAAGTAAGAAAGAAGAAAGAAAGAAGTATGACAGAAGTAAGAATGAAGAAAGAAAGCAGTAAGAAAGAAGTAAGAAAGAAGTAAGAAAGAAGTAAGAAAGAAAGAAGAAAGAAGAAAGAAAGAAGTAAGAAAGAAGTAAGAAAGAAGTAAGAAAGAAGTAAGAAAGAAGTAAGAAGGAATGAAGAAAGTAGTAAGAAAGAAGAAAGAAGTAAGAAATAAGTAAGAAAGAAGTAAGAAAGAAAGAAGAAAGAAGTAAGAAAGATGTAAGAAAGAAGTAAGAAAGAAGTAAGAAAGAAAGAAGAAAGAAAGAAGTAAGAAAGAAGAAAGAAAGAAGTAAGAAAGAAGTAAGAAAGAGGAAAGAAAGAAGTAAGAAATAAGAAAGAAGTAAGACAGAATTAAGAAATAAGTAAGAAAGAAAGAAGAAAGAAGTAAGAAAGAAAGAGGAAAGAAGTTAGAAAGAAGGAAGAAAGAAGTAAGAAAGAAGTAAGAAAGAATGAAGTAAGAAAGAAGTAAGAAAGAAAGAAGAAAGAAGTAAGAAAGAAGTAAGAAATATGTAAGAAAGAAGTAAGAAAGAAGTAAGAAGGAATGAAGAAAGAAGTAAGAAAGAAGAAAGAAGAAAGAAAGAAGAAAGAAGAAAGAAAGAAGTAAGAAAGAAGTTAGAAAGAAGTAAGAAAGAAGTAAGAAAGAAGTAAGAAAGAACGAAGAAAGAAGTAAGAAAGAAGTAAGAAAGAAGTAAGAAAGGAGTAAGAAAGGAGTAAGAAAGAAGTAAGAAAGAAGTAAGAAAGAAGTAAGAAAGAAGTAAGAAAGAAGTAAGAAAGAAGTAAGAAAGAAGTAAGAAGGAATAAAGAAAGAAGTAAGAAAGAAGAAAGAAAGAAGTAAGAAAGAATTAAGAAAGAAGTAAGAAAGAAGTAAGAAAGAAGTAAGAAAGAAGTACGAAAGAAGTAAGAAAGAAGTAAGAAAGAAAGAAGTAAGAAAGAAGTATGAAAGAAGCAAGAAAGAAGTTAGAAAGAAGTAAGAAAGAAGTAAGAAAGAAATAAGAAAGAAGTAAGAAAGAAGTAAGAAAGAAGTAAGAAAGAAAGAAGAAAGAAGTAAGAAAGAAGAAAGAAAGAAGTATGACAGAAGTAAGAATGAAGAAAGAAAGCAGTAAGAAAGAAGTAAGAAAGAAGTAAGAAAGAAGTAAGAAAGAAAGAAGAAAGAAGAAAGAAAGAAGTAAGAAAGAAGTAAGAAAGAAGTAAGAAAGAAGTAAGAAAGAAGTAAGAAGGAATGAAGAAAGTAGTAAGAAAGAAGAAAGAAGTAAGAAATAAGTAAGAAAGAAGTAAGAAAGAAAGAAGAAAGAAGTAAGAAAGATGTAAGAAAGAAGTAAGAAAGAAGTAAGAAAGAAAGAAGAAAGAAAGAAGTAAGAAAGAAGAAAGAAAGAAGTAAGAAAGAAGTAAGAAAGAGGAAAGAAAGAAGTAAGAAATAAGAAAGAAGTAAGACAGAATTAAGAAATAAGTAAGAAAGAAAGAAGAAAGAAGTAAGAAAGAAAGAGGAAAGAAGTTAGAAAGAAGGAAGAAAGAAGTAAGAAAGAAGTAAGAAAGAATGAAGTAAGAAAGAAGTAAGAAAGAAAGAAGAAAGAAGTAAGAAAGAAGTAAGAAATATGTAAGAAAGAAGTAAGAAAGAAGTAAGAAGGAATGAAGAAAGAAGTAAGAAAGAAGAAAGAAGAAAGAAAGAAGAAAGAAGAAAGAAAGAAGTAAGAAAGAAGTTAGAAAGAGGTAAGAAAGAAGTAAGAAAGAATCAAGAAAGAAGTAAGAAAGAAGTAAGAAATATGTAAGAAAGAAGTAAGAAAGAAGTAAGAAGGAATGAAGAAAGAAGTAAGAAAGAAGAAAGAAGAAAGAAAGAAGAAAGAAGAAAGAAAGAAGTAAGAAAGAAGTTAGAAAGAGGTAAGAAAGAAGTAAGAAAGAATCAAGAAAGAAGTAAGAAAGAAGTAAGAAAGAAGAAAGAAAGAAGTAAGAAAGAAGTAAGAAAGAAGTAAGAAAGAAGTAAGAAAGAAAGAAGAAAGAAGTAAGAAAGAAGTAAGAAAGGAAGAATAAAGAAGTAAGAAAGAAGTAAGAAAGAAGTAAGAAAGAAGTAAGAAAGAAAGAAGAAAGAAGTAAGAAAGAAGTTAGAAAGAAGTAAGAAAGAAGTAAGAAAGAAGTAAGAAAGAACGAAGAAAGAAGTAAGAAAGAAGTAAGAAAGAAGTAAGAAAGGAGTAAGAAAGGAGGAAGAAAGAAGTAAGAAAGAAGTAAGAAAGAAGTAAGAAAGAAGTAAGAAAGAAGTAAGAAAGAAGTAAGAAAGAAGTAAGAAGGAATGAAGAAAGAAGTGAGAAAGAAGTAAGAAAGAAGTAAGAAAGAAGTAAGAAAGAAGTAAGAAAGAAGAAAGAAAGAAGAAAGAAAGAACTTAAAAAGAAGTAAGAAAGAAGTAAGAAAGAAGTAAGAAAGAAGTAAGAAATGAGTAAGAAAGAATTAAGAAAGAAGTAAGAAAGAAGTAAGAAAGAAGTAAGAAAGAAGTAAGAAAGAAGTAAGAACGAAGTAAGAAAGAAGTAAGAAGGAATGAAGAAAGAAGTGAGAAAGAAGTAAGAAAGAAGTAAGAAAGAAGTAAGAAAGAAGTAAGAAAGAAGAAAGAAAGAAGAATGAAAGAACTTAAAAAGAAGTAAGAAAGAAGTAAGAAAGAAGTAAGAAATAAGTAAGAAAGAAGTAAGAAAGAAGTAAGAAAGAAGTAAGAAGGAATGAAGAAAGAAGTAAGAAAGAATTAAGAAAGAAGTAAGAAAGAAGTAAGAAAGAAAGAAGAAAGGAGTAAGAAAGAAGAAAGAAAGAAGTAAGAAAGAAGTAAGAAAGAGGAAAGAAAGAAGTAAGAAAGGAGAAAGAAAGAAGAAAGAAAGAAGTAAGAAAGAAGAAAAAAGAAGTTAGAAAGAAGTAAGAAAGAAGTAAGAAAGATGTAAGAAAGAAGAAAGAAAGAAGAAAGAAAGAAGTTAAAAAGAAGTAAGAAAGAAGTAAGAGAGAAGTAAGAAAGAAGTTAGAAAGAATTAAGAAAGAAGTAAGAAAGAAGTAAGAAAGAAGAAAAAAGAAGTTAGAAAGAAGTAAGAAAGAAGTAAGAACGAAGTAAGAAAGAAGTAAGAAAGAAGGAAGAAAGAAGAAAGAAAGAAAGAAGAAAGAAGTAAGAAAGAAGTAAGAAAGAAGTAAGAAAGAAGTAAGAAGGAATGAAGAAAGAAGTAAGAAAGAAGAAAGAAGAAAGAAAGAAGTAAGAAAGAAGAAAGAAAGAAGTAAGAAAGAAGTAAGAAAGAAGTAAGAAAGAAGGAAGAAAGAAGAAAGAAAGAAAGAAGAAAGAAGTAAGAATGATGTTACAAAGAAGTAAGAAAGAAGTAAGAAAGAAGTAAGAAAGAAAGAAGAAAGAAGAAAGAAAGAAATAAGAAAGAAGTAAGAAAGAAGTAAGAAAGGAGTAAGAAAGAAGTAAGAAAGAAAGAAGAAAGAAAGAAGTAAGAAAGAAGAAAGAAAGAAGTAAGAAAGAGGAAAGAAAGAAGTAAGAAATAAGAAAGAAGTAAGAAAGAATTAAGAAATAAGTAAGAAAGAAAGAAGAAAGAAGTAAGAAAGAAAGAAGAAAGAAGTTAGAAAGAAGGAAGGAAGAAGTAAGAAAGAAGCAATAAAGAAAGAAGTAAGAAAGAAGTAAGAAAGAAAGAAGAAAGAAGTAAGAAAGAAGTAAGAAACAAGTAAGAAAGAAGTAAGAAAGAAGTAAGAAAGCAGAAAGAAAGAAGTAAGAAAGAAGAAAGAAAGAAGTAATAAAGAAGTAAGAAAGAAAGAAGTAAGAAAGAAGAAAGAGGAAAGAAAGAAGTAAGAAAGAAGAAAGAAAGAAGTAAGAAAGAAGTAAGAAAGAAAGAAGAAAGAAGTAAGAAAGAAGTAAGAAAGAAGAAAGAAAGAAGTAAGAAAGAAGTAAGAAAGAAGTAAGAAAGAAGTAAGAAAGAAGTAAGAAAGAAAGAAGAAAGAAGTAAGAAAGAAGTATTAAAGAAGTAAGAAAGAAGTAAGAAAGAAAGAAGAAAGAAGTAAGAAAGAAGTAAGAAAGAAGTAAGAAAGAAGTAAGAAAGAAAGAAGAAAGAAGTAAGAAAGAAGTATTAAAGAAGTAAGAAAGAAGTAAGAAAGAAAGAAGAAAGAAGTAAGAAAGAAAGAAGAAAGAAGTAAGAAAGAAGTATTAAAGAAGTAAGAAAGAAGTAAGAAAGAAAGAAGAAAGAAGTAACAAAGAAGTAAGAAAGAAGTAAGAAAGAAGTAAGAAAGAAAGAAGAAAGAAGTAAGAAAGAAGTATTAAAGAAGTAAGAAAGAAGTAAGAAAGAAAGAAGAAAGAAGTAAGAAAGAAGTAAGAAAGAAGTAAGAAAGAAGTAAGAAAGAAAGAAGAAAGAAGTAAGAAAGAAGTAAGAAGGAATGAAGAAAGAAGTGAGAAAGAAGTAAGAAAGAAGAAAGAAAGAAGTAAGAAAGAAAGAAGTTAGAAAGAATTAAGAAAGAAGTAAGAAAGAAGTAAGAAAGAAGAAAAAAGAAGTTAGAAAGAAGTAAGAAAGAAGTAAGAAAGAAGTAAGAAAGAAGGAAGAAAGAAGAAAGAAAGAAAGAAGAAAGAAGTAAGAAAGAAGTAAGAAAGAAGTAAGAAAGAAGTAAGAAAGTATGAAGAAAGAAGTAAGAAAGAAGAAAGAAGAAAGAAAGAAGTAAGAAAGAAGAAAGAAAGAAGTAAGAAAGAAGTAAGAAAGAAAGAAGAAAGAAGTAAGAAAGAAGTTAGAAAGAAGTAAGAAAGAAGTAAGAAAGTAGTAAGAAAGAAAGAAGAAAGAAGTAAGAAAGAAGTAAGAAAGAAGTAAGAAAGAAGTAAGAAAGAATTAAGAAAGAAGTAAGAAAGAAGTAAGAAAGAAGTAAGAAAGAAGTAAGAAGGAATGAAGAAAGAAGTAAAAAGAAGTAAGAAAGAAGTAAGAAAGAAGTAAGAAAGAAGTAAGAAAGAAGTAAGAAAGAAGAAAGAAAGAAGAAAGAAAGAAGTTAAAAAGAAGTAAGAAAGAAGTAAGAAAGAAGTAAGAAAGAAGTAAGAAAGAAGTAAGAAGGAATAAAGAAAGAAGTAAGAAAGAAGAAAGAAAGAAGTAAGAAAGAATTAAGAAAGAAGTAAGAAAGAAGTACGAAAGAAGTAAGAAAGAAGTACAAAAGAAGTAAGAAAGAAGTAAGAAAGAAAGAAGTAAGAGAGAAGTATGAAAGAAGCAAGAAAGAAGTTAGAAAGAAGTAAGAAAGAAGTAAGAAAGAAATAAGAAAGAAGTAAGAAAGAAGTAAGAAAGAAGTAAGAAAGAAAGAAGTAAGAAAGAAGAAAGAAAGAAGTATGACAGAAGTAAGAATGAAGAAAGAAAGCAGTAAGAAAGAAGTAAGAAAGAAGTAAGAAAGAAGTAAGAAAGAAAGAAGAAAGAAGAAAGAAAGAAGTAAGAAAGAAGTAAGAAAGAAGTAAGAAAGAAGTAAGAAAGAAGTAAGAAGGAATGAAGAAAGTAGTAAGAAAGAAGAAAGAAGTAAGAAATAAGTAAGAAAGAAGTAAGAAAGAAAGAAGAAAGAAGTAAGAAAGATGTAAGAAAGAAGTAAGAAAGAAGTAAGAAAGAAAGAAGAAAGAAAGAAGTAAGAAAGAAGAAAGAAAGAAGTAAGAAAGAAGTAAGAAAGAGGAAAGAAAGAAGTAAGAAATAAGAAAGAAGTAAGACAGAATTAAGAAATAAGTAAGAAAGAAAGAAGAAAGAAGTAAGAAAGAAAGAAGAAAGAAGTTAGAAAGAAGGAAGAAAGAAGTAAGAAAGAAGTAAGAAAGAATGAAGTAAGAAAGAAGTAAGAAAGAAAGAAGAAAGAAGTAAGAAAGAAGTAAGAAATAAGTAAGAAAGAAGTAAGAAAGAAGTAAGAAGGAATGAAGAAAGAAGTAAGAAAGAAGAAAGAAGAAAGAAAGAAGAAAGAAGAAAGAAAGAAGTAAGAAAGAAGTTAGAAAGAGGTAAGAAAGAAGTAAGAAAGAATCAAGAAAGAAGTAAGAAAGAAGTAAGAAAGAAGAAAGAAAGAAGTAAGAAAGAAGTAAGAAAGAAGTAAGAAAGAAGTAAGAAAGAAAGAAGAAAGAAGTAAGAAAGAAGTAAGAAAGAAAGAAGAAAGAAGTAAGAAAGAAGTAAGAAAGAAGTAAGAAAGAAGTAAGAAAGAAAGAAGAAAGAAGTAAGAAAGAAGTTAGAAAGAAGTAAGAAAGAAGTAAGAAAGAAGTAAGAAAGAACGAAGAAAGAAGTAAGAAAGAAGTAAGAAAGAAGAAGAAGTTAAAAAGAAGAAAGAAGTAAGAAAGAAGTAAGAAAGAAGTTAGAAAGAATTAAGAAAGAAGTAAGAAAGAAGTAAGAAAGAAGAAGAAAGAAGTTAGAAAGAAGTAAGAAAGAAGTAAGAAAGAAGTAAGAAAGAAGAAAGAAAGAAGAAAGAAAGAAGTTAAAAAGAAGTAAGAAAGAAGTAAGAGAGAAGTAAGAAAGAAGTTAGAAAGAATTAAGAAAGAAGTAAGAAAGAAGTAAAAAGAAGAAAAAAGAAGTTAGAAAGAAGTAAGAAAGAAGTAAGAAAGAAGTAAGAAAGAAGTAAGAAAGAAGTAAGAAGGAATGAAGAAAGAAGTGAGAAAGAAGTAAGAAAGAAGTAAGAAAGAAGTAAGAAAGAAGTAAGAAAGAAGAAAGAAAGAAGAAAGAAAGAACTTAAAAAGAAGTAAGAAAGAAGTAAGAAAGAAGTAAGAAAGAAGTAAGAAAGGAGTAAGAAATAATTAAGAAAGAAGTAAGAAAGAAGTAAGAAAGAAGTAAGAAAGAAGTAAGAACGAAGTAAGAACGAAGTAAGAAAGAAGTAAGAAGGAATGAAGAAAGAAGTGAGAAAGAAGTAAGAAAGAAGTAAGAAAGAAGTAAGAAAGAAGTAAGAAAGAAGTAAGAAAGAAGAAAGAAAGAAGAATGAAAGAACTTAAAAAGAAGTAAGAAAGAAGTAAGAAAGAAGTAAGAAAGAAGTAAGAAAGAAGTAAGAAGGAATGAAGAAAGAAGTAAGAAAGAAGTAAGAAAGAAGTAAGAAAGAAGTAAGAAAGAAAGAAGAAAGGAGTAAGAAAGAAGAAAGAAAGAAGTAAGAAAGAAGTAAGAAAGAGGAAAGAAAGAAGTAAGAAAGGAGAAAGAAAGAAGAAAGAAAGAAGTTAAAAAGAAGTAAGAAAGAAGTAAGAAAGAAGTAAGAAAGAAGTTAGAAAGAATTAAGAAAGAAGTAAGAAAGAAGTAAGAAAGAAGAAAAAAGAAGTTAGAAAGAAGTAAGAAAGAAGTAAGAAAGATGTAAGAAAGAAGAAATAAAGAAGAAAGAAAGAAGTTAAAAAGAAGTAAGAAAGAAGTAAGAGAGAAGTAAGAAAGAAGTTAGAAAGAATTAAGAAAGAAGTAAGAAAGAAGTAAGAAAGAAGAAAAAAGAAGTAAGAAAGAAGTAAGAAAGAAGTAAGAACGAAGTAAGAAAGAAGTAAGAAAGAAGGAAGAAAGAAGAAAGAAAGAAAGAAGAAAGAGGTAAGAAAGAAGTAAGAAAGAAGTAAGAAAGAAGTAAGAAGGAATGAAGAAAGAAGTAAGAAAGAAGAAAGAAGAAAGAAAGAAGTAAGAAAGAAGAAAGAAAGAAGTAAGAAAGAAGTAAGAAAGAAGTAAGAAAGAAGGAAGAAAGAAGAAAGAAAGAAAGAAGAAAGAAGTAAGAATGATGTTACAAAGAAGTAAGAAAGAAGTAAGAAAGAAGTAAGAAAGAAAGAAGAAAGAAGAAAGAAAGAAATAAGAAAGAAGTAAGAAAGAAGTAAGAAAGGAGTAAGAAAGAAGTAAGAAAGAAAGAAGAAAGAAAGAAGTAAGAAAGAAGAAAGAAAGAAGTAAGAAAGAAGTAAGAAAGAGGAAAGAAAGAAGTAAGAAATAAGAAAGAAGTAAGAAAGAATTAAGAAATAAGTAAGAAAGAAAGAAGAAAGAAGTAAGAAAGAAAGAAGAAAGAAGTTAGAAAGAAGGAAGGAAGAAGTAAGAAAGAAGCAATAAAGAAAGAAGTAAGAAAGAAGTAAGAAAGAAAGAAGAAAGAAGTAAGAAAGAAGTAAGAAACAAGTAAGAAAGAAGTAAGAAAGAAGTAAGAAAGCAGAAAGAAAGAAGTAAGAAAGAAGAAAGAAAGAAGTAATAAAGAAGTAAGAAAGAAAGAAGTAAGAAAGAAGAAAGAGGAAAGAAAGAAGTAAGAAAGAAGAAAGAAAGAAGTAAGAAAGAAGTAAGAAAGAAAGAAGAAAGAAGTAAGAAAGAAGTAAGAAAGAAGAAAGAAAGAAGTAAGAAAGAAGTAAGAAAGAAGTAAGAAAGAAGTAAGAAAGAAGTAAGAAAGAAAGAAGAAAGAAGTAAGAAAGAAGTAAGAAAGAAGTAAGAAAGAAGTAAGAAAGAAGTACGAAAGAAGTAAGAAAGAAGTAAGAAAGAAGTAAGAACGAAGTAAGAAAGAAGTAAGAAGGAATGAAGAAAGAAGTGAGAAAGAAGTAAGAAAGAAGTAAGAAAGAAGTAAGAAAGAAGTAAGAAAGAAGTAAGAAAGAAGAAAGAAAGAAGAATGAAAGAACTTAAAAAGAAGTAAGAAAGAAGTAAGAAAGAAGTAAGAAAGAAGTAAGAAAGAAGTAAGAAGGAATGAAGAAAGAAGTAAGAAAGAAGTAAGAAAGAAGTAAGAAAGAAGTAAGAAAGAAAGAAGAAAGGAGTAAGAAAGAAGAAAGAAAGAAGTAAGAAAGAAGTAAGAAAGAGGAAAGAAAGAAGTAAGAAAGGAGAAAGAAAGAAGAAAGAAAGAAGTTAAAAAGAAGTAAGAAAGAAGTAAGAAAGAAGTAAGAAAGAAGTTAGAAAGAATTAAGAAAGAAGTAAGAAAGAAGTAAGAAAGAAGAAAAAAGAAGTTAGAAAGAAGTAAGAAAGAAGTAAGAAAGATGTAAGAAAGAAGAAAGAAAGAAGAAAGAAAGAAGTTAAAAAGAAGTAAGAAAGAAGTAAGAGAGAAGTAAGAAAGAAGTTAGAAAGAATTAAGAAAGAAGTAAGAAAGAAGTAAGAAAGAAGAAAAAAGAAGTAAGAAAGAAGTAAGAAAGAAGTAAGAACGAAGTAAGAAAGAAGTAAGAAAGAAGGAAGAAAGAAGAAAGAAAGAAAGAAGAAAGAAGTAAGAAAGAAGTAAGAAAGAAGTAAGAAAGAAGTAAGAAGGAATGAAGAAAGAAGTAAGAAAGAAGAAAGAAGAAAGAAAGAAGTAAGAAAGAAGAAAGAAAGAAGTAAGAAAGAAGTAAGAAAGAAGTAAGAAAGAAGGAAGAAAGAAGAAAGAAAGAAAGAAGAAAGAAGTAAGAATGATGTTACAAAGAAGTAAGAAAGAAGTAAGAAAGAAGTAAGAAAGAAAGAAGAAAGAAGAAAGAAAGAAATAAGAAAGAAGTAAGAAAGAAGTAAGAAAGGAGTAAGAAAGAAGTAAGAAAGAAAGAAGAAAGAAAGAAGTAAGAAAGAAGAAAGAAAGAAGTAAGAAAGAAGTAAGAAAGAGGAAAGAAAGAAGTAAGAAATAAGAAAGAAGTAAGAAAGAATTAAGAAATAAGTAAGAAAGAAAGAAGAAAGAAGTAAGAAAGAAAGAAGAAAGAAGTTAGAAAGAAGGAAGGAAGAAGTAAGAAAGAAGCAATAAAGAAAGAAGTAAGAAAGAAGTAAGAAAGAAAGAAGAAAGAAGTAAGAAAGAAGTAAGAAACAAGTAAGAAAGAAGTAAGAAAGAAGTAAGAAAGCAGAAAGAAAGAAGTAAGAAAGAAGAAAGAAAGAAGTAATAAAGAAGTAAGAAAGAAAGAAGTAAGAAAGAAGAAAGAGGAAAGAAAGAAGTAAGAAAGAAGAAAGAAAGAAGTAAGAAAGAAGTAAGAAAGAAAGAAGAAAGAAGTAAGAAAGAAGTAAGAAAGAAGAAAGAAAGAAGTAAGAAAGAAGTAAGAAAGAAGTAAGAAAGAAGTAAGAAAGAAGTAAGAAAGAAAGAAGAAAGAAGTAAGAAAGAAGTAAGAAAGAAGTAAGAAAGAAGTAAGAAAGAAAGAAGAAAGAAGTAAGAAAGAAGTATTAAAGAAGTAAGAAAGAAGTAAGAAAGAAAGAAGAAAGAAGTAAGAAAGAAGTAAGAAAGAAGTAAGAAAGAAAGAAGAAAGAAGTAAGAAAGAAAGAAGAAAGAAGTTAGAAAGAAGGAAGGAAGAAGAAAGAAAGAAGCAATAAAGAAAGAAGTAGGAAAGAAGTAAGAAAGAAAGAAGAAAGAAGTAAGAAAGAAGTAAGAAAGAAGAAAGAAAGAAGTAAGAAAGAAGTAAGAAAGAAGTAAGAAAGAAGTAAGAAGGAATGAAGAAAGAAGTAAGAAAGAAGTAAGAAAGCAGAAAGAAAGAAGTAAGAAAGAAGAAAGAAAGAAGTAAGAAAGAAGTAAGAAAGAAAGAAGTAAGAAAGAAGAAAGAAGAAAGAAAGAAGTAAGAAAGAAGAAAGAAAGAAGTAAGAAAGAAGTAAGAAAGAAAGAAGAAAGAAGTAAGAAAGAAGTAAGAAAGAAGAAAGAAAGAAGTAAGAAAGAAGTAAGAAAGAAGTAAGAAAGAAGTAAGAAAGAAGTAAGAAAGAAGTAAGAAAGAAAGAAGAAAGAAGTAAGAAAGAAGTATTAAAGAAGTAAGAAAGAAGTAAGAAAGAAAGAAGAAAGAAGTAACAAAGAAGTAAGAAAGAAGTAAGAAAGAAGTAAGAAAGAAAGAAGAAAGAAGTAAGAAAGAAGTATTAAAGAAGTAAGAAAGAAGTAAGAAAGAAAGAAGAAAGAAGTAAGAAAGAAGTAAGAAAGAAGTAAGAAAGAAGTAAGAAAGAAAGAAGAAAGAAGTAAGAAAGAAGTAAGAAGGAATGAAGAAAGAAGTGAGAAAGAAGTAAGAAAGAAGAAAGAAAGAAGTAAGAAAGAAAGAAGTTAGAAAGAACTAAGAAAGAAGTAAGAAAGAAGTAAGAAAGAAGAAAAAAGAAGTTAGAAAGAAGTAAGAAAGAAGTAAGAAAGAAGTAAGAAAGAAGGAAGAAAGAAGAAAGAAAGAAAGAAGAAAGAAGTAAGAAAGAAGTAAGAAAGAAGTAAGAAAGAAGTAAGAAAGAATGAAGAAAGAAGTAAGAAAGAAGAAAGAAGAAAGAAAGAAGTAAGAAAGAAGAAAGAAAGAAGTAAGAAAGAAGTAAGAAAGAAAGAAGAAAGAAGTAAGAAAGAAGTTAGAAAGAAGTAAGAAAGAAGTAAGAAAGTAGTAAGAAAGAAAGAAGAAAGAAGTAAGAAAGAAGTAAGAAAGAAGTAAGAAAGAAGTAAGAAAGAATTAAGAAAGAAGTAAGAAAGAAGTAAGAAAGAAGTAAGAAAGAAGTAAGAAGGAATGAAGAAAGAAGTAAAAAGAAGTAAGAAAGAAGTAAGAAAGAAGTAAGAAAGAAGTAAGAAAGAAGTAAGAAAGAAGAAAGAAAGAAGAAAGAAAGAAGTTAAAAAGAAGTAAGAAAGAAGTAAGAAAGAAGTAAGAAAGAAGTAAGAAAGAAGTAAGAAGGAATAAAGAAAGAAGTAAGAAAGAAGAAAGAAAGAAGTAAGAAAGAATTAAGAAAGAAGTAAGAAAGAAGTACGAAAGAAGTAAGAAAGAAGTACGAAAGAAGTAAGAAAGAAGTAAGAAAGAAAGAAGTAAGAAAGAAGTATGAAAGAAGCAAGAAAGAAGTTAGAAAGAAGTAAGAAAGAAGTAAGAAAGAAATAAGAAAGAAGTAAGAAAGAAGTAAGAAAGAAGTAAGAAAGAAAGAAGAAAGAAGTAAGAAAGAAGAAAGAAAGAAGTATGACAGAAGTAAGAATGAAGAAAGAAAGCAGTAAGAAAGAAGTAAGAAAGAAGTAAGAAAGAAGTAAGAAAGAAAGAAGAAAGAAGAAAGAAAGAAGTAAGAAAGAAGTAAGAAAGAAGTAAGAAAGAAGTAAGAAAGAAGTAAGAAGGAATGAAAAAGTAGTAAGAAAGAGGAAAGAAGTAAGAAATAAGTAAGAAAGAAGTAAGAAAGAAAGAAGAAAGAAGTAAGAAAGATGTAAGAAAGAAGTAAGAAAGAAGTAAGAAAGAAAGAAGAAAGAAAGAAGTAAGAAAGAAGAAAGAAAGAAGTAAGAAAGAAGTAAGAAAGAGGAAAGAAAGAAGTAAGAAATAAGAAAGAAGTAAGACAGAATTAAGAAATAAGTAAGAAAGAAAGAAGAAAGAAGTAAGAAAGAAAGAAGAAAGAAGTTAGAAAGAAGGAAGAAAGAAGTAAGAAAGAAGTAAGAAAGAATGAAGTAAGAAAGAAGTAAGAAAGAAAGAAGAAAGAAGTAAGAAAGAAGTAAGAAATAAGTAAGAAAGAAGTAAGAAAGAAGTAAGAAGGAATGAAGAAAGAAGTAAGAAAGAAGAAAGAAGAAAGAAGAAAGAAAGAAGTAAGAAAGAAGTTAGAAAGAGGTAAGAAAGAAGTAAGAAAGAATCAAGAAAGAAGTAAGAAAGAAGTAAGAAAGAAGAAAGAAAGAAGTAAGAAAGAAGTAAGAAAGAAGTAAGAAAGAAGTAAGAAAGAAAGAAGAAAGAAGTAAGAAAGAAGTAAGAAAGAAAGAAGAAAGAAGTAAGAAAGAAGTAAGAAAGAAGTAAGAAAGAAGTAAGAAAGAAAGAAGAAAGAAGTAAGAAAGAAGTTAGAAAGAAGTAAGAAAGAAGTAAGAAAGAAGTAAGAAAGAACGAAGAAAGAAGTAAGAAAGAAGTAAGAAAGAAGTAAGAAAGGAGTAAGAAAGGAGTAAGAAAGAAGTAAGAAAGAAGTAAGAAAGAAGTAAGAAAGAAGTAAGAAAGAAGTAAGAAAGAAGTAAGAAAGAAGTAAGAAGGAATGAAGAAAGAAGTGAGAAAGAAGTAAGAAAGAAGTAAGAAAGAAGTAAGAAAGAAGTAAGAAAGAAGAAAGAAAGAAGAAAGAAAGAACTTAAAAAGAAGTAAGAAAGAAGTAAGAAAGAAGTAAGAAAGAAGTAAGAAAGGAGTAAGAAAGAATTAAGAAAGAAGTAAGAAAGAAGTAAGAAAGAAGTAAGAAAGAAGTAAGAAAGAAGTAAGAACGAAGTAAGAAAGAAGTAAGAAGGAATGAAGAAAGAAGTGAGAAAGAAGTAAGAAAGAAGTAAGAAAGAAGTAAGAAAGAAGTAAGAAAGAAGTAAGAAAGAAGAAAGAAAGAAGAATGAAAGAACTTAAAAAGAAGTAAGAAAGAAGTAAGAAAGAAGTAAGAAAGAAGTAAGAAAGAAGTAAGAAGGAATGAAGAAAGAAGTAAGAAAGAAGTAAGAAAGAAGTAAGAAAGAAGTAAGAAAGAAAGAAGAAAGGAGTAAGAAAGAAGAAAGAAAGAAGTAAGAAAGAAGTAAGAAAGAGGAAAGAAAGAAGTAAGAAAGGAGAAAGAAAGAAGAAAGAAAGAAGTTAAAAAGAAGTAAGAAAGAAGTAAGAAAGAAGTAAGAAAGAAGTTAGAAAGAATTAAGAAAGAAGTAAGAAAGAAGTAAGAAAGAAGAAAAAAGAAGTTAGAAAGAAGTAAGAAAGAAGTAAGAAAGATGTAAGAAAGAAGAAAGAAAGAAGAAAGAAAGAAGTTAAAAAGAAGTAAGAAAGAAGTAAGAGAGAAGTAAGAAAGAAGTTAGAAAGAATTAAGAAAGAAGTAAGAAAGAAGTAAGAAAGAAGAAAAAAGAAGTTAGAAAGAAGTAAGAAAGAAGTAAGAACGAAGTAAGAAAGAAGTAAGAAAGAAGGAAGAAAGAAGAAAGAAAGAAAGAAGAAAGAAGTAAGAAAGAAGTAAGAAAGAAGTAAGAAAGAAGTAAGAAGGAATGAAGAAAGAAGTAAGAAAGAAGAAAGAAGAAAGAAAGAAGTAACAAAGAAGAAAGAAAGAAGTAAGAAAGAAGTAAGAAAGAAGTAAGAAAGAAGGAAGAAAGAAGAAAGAAAGAAAGAAGAAAGAAGTAAGAATGATGTTACAAAGAAGTAAGAAAGAAGTAAGAAAGAAAGAAGAAAGAAGAAAGAAAGAAATAAGAAAGAAGTAAGAAAGAAGTAAGAAAGGAGTAAGAAAGAAGTAAGAAAGAATGAAGAAAGAAGTAAGAAAGAAGAAAGAAGAAAGAAAGAAGTAAGAAAGAAGAAAGAAAGAAGTAAGAAAGAAGTAAGAAAGAAAGAAGAAAGAAGTAAGAAAGAAGTTAGAAAGAAGTAAGAAAGAAGTAAGAAAGTAGTAAGAAAGAAAGAAGAAAGAAGTAAGAAAGAAGTAAGAAAGAAGTAAGAAAGAAGTAAGAAAGAATTAAGAAAGAAGTAAGAAAGAAGTAAGAAAGAAGTAAGAAAGAAGTAAGAAGGAATGAAGAAAGAAGTAAAAAGAAGTAAGAAAGAAGTAAGAAAGAAGTAAGAAAGAAGTAAGAAAGAAGTAAGAAAGAAGAAAGAAAGAAGAAAGAAAGAAGTTAAAAAGAAGTAAGAAAGAAGTAAGAAAGAAGTAAGAAAGAAGTAAGAAAGAAGTAAGAAGGAATAAAGAAAGAAGTAAGAAAGAAGAAAGAAAGAAGTAAGAAAGAATTAAGAAAGAAGTAAGAAAGAAGTACGAAAGAAGTAAGAAAGAAGTACGAAAGAAGTAAGAAAGAAGTAAGAAAGAAAGAAGTAAGAAAGAAGTATGAAAGAAGCAAGAAAGAAGTTAGAAAGAAGTAAGAAAGAAGTAAGAAAGAAATAAGAAAGAAGTAAGAAAGAAGTAAGAAAGAAGTAAGAAAGAAAGAAGAAAGAAGTAAGAAAGAAGAAAGAAAGAAGTATGACAGAAGTAAGAATGAAGAAAGAAAGCAGTAAGAAAGAAGTAAGAAAGAAGTAAGAAAGAAGTAAAAAGAAAGAAGAAAGAAGAAAGAAAGAAGTAAGAAAGAAGTAAGAAAGAAGTAAGAAAGAAGTAAGAAAGAAGTAAGAAGGAATGAAGAAAGTAGTAAGAAAGAAGAAAGAAGTAAGAAATAAGTAAGAAAGAAGTAAGAAAGAAAGAAGAAAGAAGTAAGAAAGATGTAAGAAAGAAGTAAGAAAGAAGTAAGAAAGAAAGAAGAAAGAAAGAAGTAAGAAAGAAGAAAGAAAGAAGTAAGAAAGAAGTAAGAAAGAGGAAAGAAAGAAGTAAGAAATAAGAAAGAAGTAAGACAGAATTAAGAAATAAGTAAGAAAGAAAGAAGAAAGAAGTAAGAAAGAAAGAAGAAAGAAGTTAGAAAGAAGGAAGAAAGAAGTAAGAAAGAATTAAGAAAGAATGAAGTAATAAAGAAGTAAGAAAGAAAGAAGAAAGAAGTAAGAAAGAAGTAAGAAATAAGTAAGAAAGAAGTAAGAAAGAAGTAAGAAGGAATGAAGAAAGAAGTAAGAAAGAAGAAAGAAGAAAGAAGAAGAAAGAAGAAAGAAAGAAGTAAGAAAGAAGTTAGAAAGAGGTAAGAAAGAAGTAAGAAAGAATCAAGAAAGAAGTAAGAAAGAAGTAAGAAAGAAGAAAGAAAGAAGTAAGAAAGAAGTAAGAAAGAAGTAAGAAAGAAGTAAGAAAGAAAGAAGAAAGAAGTAAGAAAGAAAGAAGAAAGAAGTAAGAAAGAAGTAAGAAAGAAGTAAGAAAGAAGTAAGAAAGAAAGAAGAAAGAAGTAAGAAAGAAAGAAGAAAGAAGTAAGAAAGAAGTAAGAAAGAAGTAAGAAAGAACGAAGAAAGAAGTAAGAAAGAAGTAAGAAAGAAGTAAGAAAGGAGTAAGAAAGAATTAAGAAAGAAGTAAGAAAGAAGTAAGAAAGAAGTAAGAAAGAAGTAAGAAAGAAGTAAGAAAGAAGTAAGAAAGAAGTAAGAAAGAAGTAAGAAGGAATGAAGAAAGAAGTGAGAAAGAAGTAAGAAAGAAGTAAGAAAGAAGTAAGAAAGAAGAAAGAAAGAAGAAAGAAAGAACTTAAAAAGAAGTAAGAAAGAAGTAAGAAAGAAGTAAGAAAGAAGTAAGAAAGAAGTAAGAAAGAAAGAAGAAAGGAGTAAGAAAGAAGAAAGAAAGAAGTAAGAAAGAAGTAAGAAAGAGGAAAGAAAGAAGTAAGAAAGGAGAAAGAAAGAAGAAAGAAAGAAGTTAAAAAGAAGAAAGAAGTAAGAAAGAAGTAAGAAAGAAGTTAGAAAGAATTAAGAAAGAAGTAAGAAAGAAGTAAGAAAGAAGAAGAAAGAAGTTAGAAAGAAGTAAGAAAGAAGTAAGAAAGAAGTAAGAAAGAAGTAAGAAAGAAGTAAGAAAGAAGTAAGAAGGAATGAAGAAAGAAGTGAGAAAGAAGTAAGAAAGAAGTAAGAAAGAAGTAAGAAAGAAGAAAGAAAGAAGAAAGAAAGAACTTAAAAAGAAGTAAGAAAGAAGTAAGAAAGAAGTAAGAAAGAAGTAAGAAAGGAGTAAGAAAGAATTAAGAAAGAAGTAAGAAAGAAGTAAGAAAGAAGTAAGAAAGAAGTAAGAAAGAAGTAAGAACGAAGTAAGAAAGAAGTAAGAAGGAATGAAGAAAGAAGTGAGAAAGAAGTAAGAAAGAAGTAAGAAAGAAGTAAGAAAGAAGTAAGAAAGAAAGAAGAAAGAAGTAAGAAAGAAAGAAGAAAGAAGTAAGAAAGAAGTAAGAAAGAAGTAAGAAAGAAGTAAGAAAGAAGAAGAAAGAAGTAAGAAAGAAGTTAGAAAGAAGTAAGAAAGAAGTAAGAAAGAAGTAAGAAAGAACGAAGAAAGAAGTAAGAAAGAAGTAAGAAAGAAGTAAGAAAGGAGTAAGAAAGAATTAAGAAAGAAGTAAGAAAGAAGTAAGAAAGAAGTAAGAAAGAAGTAAGAAAGAAGTAAGAAAGAAGTAAGAAAGAAGTAAGAAAGAAGTAAGAAGGAATGAAGAAAGAAGTGAGAAAGAAGTAAGAAAGAAGTAAGAAAGAAGTAAGAAAGAAGAAAGAAAGAAGAAAGAAAGAACTTAAAAAGAAGTAAGAAAGAAGTAAGAAAGAAGTAAGAAAGAAGTAAGAAAGAAGTAAGAAAGAAAGAAGAAAGGAGTAAGAAAGAAGAAAGAAAGAAGTAAGAAAGAAGTAAGAAAGAGGAAAGAAAGAAGTAAGAAAGGAGAAAGAAAGAAGAAAGAAAGAAGTTAAAAAGAAGAAAGAAGTAAGAAAGAAGTAAGAAAGAAGTTAGAAAGAATTAAGAAAGAAGTAAGAAAGAAGTAAGAAAGAAGAAGAAAGAAGTTAGAAAGAAGTAAGAAAGAAGTAAGAAAGAAGTAAGAAAGAAGTAAGAAAGAAGTAAGAAAGAAGTAAGAAGGAATGAAGAAAGAAGTGAGAAAGAAGTAAGAAAGAAGTAAGAAAGAAGTAAGAAAGAAGAAAGAAAGAAGAAAGAAAGAACTTAAAAAGAAGTAAGAAAGAAGTAAGAAAGAAGTAAGAAAGAAGTAAGAAAGGAGTAAGAAAGAATTAAGAAAGAAGTAAGAAAGAAGTAAGAAAGAAGTAAGAAAGAAGTAAGAAAGAAGTAAGAACGAAGTAAGAAAGAAGTAAGAAGGAATGAAGAAAGAAGTGAGAAAGAAGTAAGAAAGAAGTAAGAAAGAAGTAAGAAAGAAGTAAGAAAGAAGTAAGAAAGAAGAAAGAAAGAAGAATGAAAGAACTTAAAAAGAAGTAAGAAAGAAGTAAGAAAGAAGTAAGAAAGAAGTAAGAAAGAAGTAAGAAGGAATGAAGAAAGAAGTAAGAAAGAAGTAAGAAAGAAGTAGGAAAGAAGTAAGAAAGAAAGAAGAAAGGAGTAAGAAAGAAGAAAGAAAGAAGTAAGAAAGAAGTAAGAAAGAGGAAAGAAAGAAGTAAAAAAGGAGAAAGAAAGAAGAAAGAAAGAAGTTAAAAAGAAGTAAGAAAGAAGTAAGAAAGAAGTAAGAAAGAAGTTAGAAAGAATTAAGAAAGAAGTAAGAAAGAAGTAAGAAAGAAGAAAAAAGAAGTTAGAAAGAAGTAAGAAAGAAGTAAGAAAGATGTAAGAAAGAAGAAAGAAAGAAGAAAGAAAGAAGTTAAAAAGAAGTAAGAAAGAAGTAAGAGAGAAGTAAGAAAGAAGTTAGAAAGAATTAAGAAAGAAGTAAGAAAGAAGTAAGAAAGAAGAAAAAAGAAGTTAGAAAGAAGTAAGAAAGAAGTAAGAACGAAGTAAGAAAGAAGTAAGAAAGAAGGAAGAAAGAAGAAAGAAAGAAAGAAGAAAGAAGTAAGAAAGAAGTAAGAAAGAAGTAAGAAAGAAGTAAGAAGGAATGAAGAAAGAAGTAAGAAAGAAGAAAGAAGAAAGAAAGAAGTAAGAAAGAAGAAAGAAAGAAGTAAGAAAGAAGTAAGAAAGAAGTAAGAAAGAAGGAAGAAAGAAGAAAGAAAGAAAGAAGAAAGAAGTAAGAATGATGTTACAAAGAAGTAAGAAAGAAGTAAGAAAGAAGTAAGAAAGAAAGAAGAAAGAAGAAAGAAAGAAATAAGAAAGAAGTAAGAAAGAAGTAAGAAAGGAGTAAGAAAGAAGTAAGAAAGAAAGAAGAAAGAAAGAAGTAAGAAAGAAGAAAGAAAGAAGTAAGAAAGAAGTAAGAAAGAGGAAAGAAAGAATTAAGAAATAAGAAAGAAGTAAAAAAGAATTTAGAAATAAGTAAGAAAGAAAGAAAAAGAAGTAAGAAAGAAAGAAGAAAGAAGTTAGAAAGAAGGAAGGAAGAAGTAAGAAAGAAGCAATAAAGAAAGAAGTAAGAAAGAAGTAAGAAAGAAAGAAGAAAGAAGTAAGAAAGAAGTAAGAAACAAGTAAGAAAGAAGTAAGAAAGAAGTAAGAAAGCAGAAAGAAAGAAGTAAGAAAGAAGAAAGAAAGAAGTAATAAAGAAGTAAGAAAGAAAGAAGTAAGAAAGAAGAAAGAGGAAAGAAAGAAGTAAGAAAGAAGAAAGAAAGAAGTAAGAAAGAAGTAAGAAAGAAAGAAGAAAGAAGTAAGAAAGAAGTAAGAAAGAAGAAAGAAAGAAGTAAGAAAGAAGTAAGAAAGAAGTAAGAAAGAAGTAAGAAAGAAGTAAGAAAGAAGTAAGAAAGAAAGAAGAAAGAAGTAAGAAAGAAGTATTAAAGAAGTAAGAAAGAAGTAAGAAAGAAAGAAGAAAGAAGTAAGAAAGAAGTAAGAAAGAAGTAAGAAAGAAGTAAGAAAGAAAGAAGAAAGAAGTAAGAAAGAAGTATTAAAGAAGTAAGAAAGAAGTAAGAAAGAAAGAAGAAAGAAGTAAGAAAGAAGTAAGAAAGAAGTAAGAAAGAAAGAAGAAAGAAGTAAGAAAGAAAGAAGAAAGAAGTTAGAAAGAAGGAAGGAAGAAGAAAGAAAGAAGCAATAAAGAAAGAAGTAGGAAAGAAGTAAGAAAGAAAGAAGAAAGAAGTAAGAAAGAAGTAAGAAAGAAGAAAGAAAGAAGTAAGAAAGAAGTAAGAAAGAAGTAAGAAAGAAGTAAGAAGGAATGAAGAAAGAAGTAAGAAAGAAGTAAGAAAGCAGAAAGAAAGAAGTAAGAAAGAAGAAAGAAAGAAGTAAGAAAGAAGTAAGAAAGAAAGAAGTAAGAAAGAAGAAAGAAGAAAGAAAGAAGTAAGAAAGAAGAAAGAAAGAAGTAAGAAAGAAGTAAGAAAGAAAGAAGAAAGAAGTAAGAAAGAAGTAAGAAAGAAGAAAGAAAGAAGTAAGAAAGAAGTAAGAAAGAAGTAAGAAAGAAGTAAGAAAGAAGTAAGAAAGAAGTAAGAAAGAAAGAAGAAAGAAGTAAGAAAGAAGTATTAAAGAAGTAAGAAAGAAGTAAGAAAGAAAGAAGAAAGAAGTAACAAAGAAGTAAGAAAGAAGTAAGAAAGAAGTAAGAAAGAAAGAAGAAAGAAGTAAGAAAGAAGTATAAAAGAAGTAAGAAAGAAGTAAGAAAGAAAGAAGAAAGAAGTAAGAAAGAAGTAAGAAAGAAGTAAGAAAGAAGTAAGAAAGAAAGAAGAAAGAAGTAAGAAAGAAGTAAGAAGGGATGAAGAAAGAAGTGAGAAAGAAGAAAGAAAGAAGAAAGAAAGAAGTAAGAAAGAAAGAAGTTAGAAAGAATTAAGAAAGAAGTAAGAAAGAAGTAAGAAAGAAGAAAAAAGAAGTTAGAAAGAAGTAAGAAAGAAGTAAGAAAGAAGTAAGAAAGAAGGAAGAAAGAAGAAAGAAAGAAAGAAGAAAGAAGTAAGAAAGAAGTAAGAAAGAAGTAAGAAAGAAGTAAGAAAGAAGTAAGAAAGATGTAAGAAAGAAGAAAGAAAGAAGAAAGAAAGAAGTTAAAAAGAAGTAAGAAAGAAGTAAGAGAGAAGTAAGAAAGAAGTTAGAAAGAATTAAGAAAGAAGTAAGAAAGAAGTAAGAAAGAAGAAAAAAGAAGTTAGAAAGAAGTAAGAAAGAAGTAAGAACGAAGTAAGAAAGAAGTAAGAAAGAAGGAAGAAAGAAGAAAGAAAGAAAGAAGAAAGAAGTAAGAAAGAAGTAAGAAAGAAGTAAGAAAGAAGTAAGAAGGAATGAAGAAAGAAGTAAGAAAGAAGAAAGAAGAAAGAAAGAAGTAAGAAAGAAGAAAGAAAGAAGTAAGAAAGAAGTAAGAAAGAAGTAAGAAAGAAGGAAGAAAGAAGAAAGAAAGAAAGAAGAAAGAAGTAAGAATGATGTTACAAAGAAGTAAGAAAGAAGTAAGAAAGAAGTAAGAAAGAAAGAAGAAAGAAGAAAGAAAGAAATAAGAAAGAAGTAAGAAAGAAGTAAGAAAGGAGTAAGAAAGAAGTAAGAAAGAAAGAAGAAAGAAAGAAGTAAGAAAGAAGAAAGAAAGAAGTAAGAAAGAAGTAAGAAAGAGGAAAGAAAGAAGTAAGAAATAAGAAAGAAGTAAAAAAGAATTTAGAAATAAGTAAGAAAGAAAGAAAAAGAAGTAAGAAAGAAGTAAGAAACAAGTAAGAAAGAAGTAAGAAAGAAGTAAGAAAGCAGAAAGAAAGAAGTAAGAAAGAAGAAAGAAAGAAGTAATAAAGAAGTAAGAAAGAAAGAAGTAAGAAAGAAGAAAGAGGAAAGAAAGAAGTAAGAAAGAAGAAAGAAAGAAGTAAGAAAGAAGTAAGAAAGAAAGAAGAAAGAAGTAAGAAAGAAGTAAGAAAGAAGAAAGAAAGAAGTAAGAAAGAAGTAAGAAAGAAGTAAGAAAGAAGTAAGAAAGAAGTAAGAAAGAAAGAAGAAAGAAGTAAGAAAGAAGTATTAAAGAAGTAAGAAAGAAGTAAGAAAGAAAGAAGAAAGAAGTAAGAAAGAAGTAAGAAAGAAGTAAGAAAGAAGTAAGAAAGAAAGAAGAAAGAAGTAAGAAAGAAGTATTAAAGAAGTAAGAAAGAAGTAAGAAAGAAAGAAGAAAGAAGTAAGAAAGAAGTAAGAAAGAAGTAAGAAAGAAAGAAGAAAGAAGTAAGAAAGAAAGAAGAAAGAAGTTAGAAGGAAGGAAGGAAGAAGAAAGAAAGAAGCAATAAAGAAAGAAGTAGGAAAGAAGTAAGAAAGAAAGAAGAAAGAAGTAAGAAAGAAGTAAGAAAGAAGAAAGAAAGAAGTAAGAAAGAAGTAAGAAAGAAGTAAGAAAGAAGTAAGAAGGAATGAAGAAAGAAGTAAGAAAGAAGTAAGAAAGCAGAAAGAAAGAAGTAAGAAAGAAGAAAGAAAGAAGTAAGAAAGAAGTAAGAAAGAAAGAAGTAAGAAAGAAGAAAGAAGAAAGAAAGAAGTAAGAAAGAAGAAAGAAAGAAGTAAGAAAGAAGTAAGAAAGAAAGAAGAAAGAAGTAAGAAAGAAGTAAGAAAGAAGAAAGAAAGAAGTAAGAAAGAAGTAAGAAAGAAGTAAGAAAGAAGTAAGAAAGAAGTAAGAAAGAAGTAAGAAAGAAAGAAGAAAGAAGTAAGAAAGAAGTATTAAAGAAGTAAGAAAGAAGTAAGAAAGAAAGAAGAAAGAAGTAACAAAGAAGTAAGAAAGAAGTAAGAAAGAAGTAAGAAAGAAAGAAGAAAGAAGTAAGAAAGAAGTATAAAAGAAGTAAGAAAGAAGTAAGAAAGAAAGAAGAAAGAAGTAAGAAAGAAGTAAGAAAGAAGTAAGAAAGAAGTAAGAAAGAAAGAAGAAAGAAGTAAGAAAGAAGTAAGAAGGGATGAAGAAAGAAGTGAGAAAGAAGTAAGAAAGAAGAAAGAAAGAAGTAAGAAAGAAAGAAGTTAGAAAGAATTAAGAAAGAAGTAAGAAAGAAGTAAGAAAGAAGAAAAAAGAAGTTAGAAAGAAGTAAGAAAGAAGTAAGAAAGAAGTAAGAAAGAAGGAAGAAAGAAGAAAGAAAGAAAGAAGAAAGAAGTAAGAAAGAAGTAAGAAAGAAGTAAGAAAGAAGTAAGAAAGAAGTAAGAAAGAATGAAGAAAGAAGTAAGAAAGAAGAAAGAAGAAAGAAAGAAGTAAGAAAGAAGAAAGAAAGAAGTAAGAAAGAAGTAAGAAAGAAAGAAGAAAGAAGTAAGAAAGAAGTTAGAAAGAAGTAAGAAAGAAGTAAGAAAGTAGTAAGAAAGAAAGAAGAAAGAAGTAAGAAAGAAGTAAGAAAGAAGTAAGAAAGAAGTAAGAAAGAATTAAGAAAGAAGTAAGAAAGAAGTAAGAAAGAAGTAAGAAAGAAGTAAGAAGGAATGAAGAAAGAAGTAAAAAGAAGTAAGAAAGAAGTAAGAAAGAAGTAAGAAAGAAGTAAGAAAGAAGTAAGAAAGAAGAAAGAAAGAAGAAAGAAAGAAGTTAAAAAGAAGTAAGAAAGAAGTAAGAAAGAAGTAAGAAAGAAGTAAGAAAGAAGTAAGAAGGAATAAAGAAAGAAGTAAGAAAGAAGAAAGAAAGAAGTAAGAAAGAATTAAGAAAGAAGTAAGAAAGAAGTACGAAAGAAGTAAGAAAGAAGTACGAAAGAAGTAAGAAAGAAGTAAGAAAGAAAGAAGTAAGAAAGAAGTATGAAAGAAGCAAGAAAGAAGTTAGAAAGAAGTAAGAAAGAAGTAAGAAAGAAATAAGAAAGAAGTAAGAAAGAAGTAAGAAAGAAGTAAGAAAGAAAGAAGAAAGAAGTAAGAAAGAAGAAAGAAAGAAGTATGACAGAAGTAAGAATGAAGAAAGAAAGCAGTAAGAAAGAAGTAAGAAAGAAGTAAGAAAGAAGTAAGAAAGAAAGAAGAAAGAAGAAAGAAAGAAGTAAGAAAGAAGTAAGAAAGAAGTAAGAAAGAAAGAAGAAAGAAAGAAGTAAGAAAGAAGAAAGAAAGAAGTAAGAAAGAAGTAAGAAAGAGGAAAGAAAGAAGTAAGAAATAAGAAAGAAGTAAGACAGAATTAAGAAATAAGTAAGAAAGAAAGAAGAAAGAAGTAAGAAAGAAAGAAGAAAGAAGTTAGAAAGAAGGAAGAAAGAAGTAAGAAAGAAGTAAGAAAGAAAGAAGAAAGAAGTAAGAAAGAAAGAAGAAAGAAGTTAGAAAGAAGGAAGGAAGAAGAAAGAAAGAAGCAATAAAGAAAGAAGTAGGAAAGAAGTAAGAAAGAAAGAAGAAAGAAAGAAGTAAGAAAGAAGTAAGAAAGAAGTAAGAAGGAATGAAGAAAGAAGTAAGAAAGAAGTAAGAAAGCAGAAAGAAAGAAGTAAGAAAGAAGAAAGAAAGAAGTAAGAAAGAAGTAAGAAAGAAAGAAGTAAGAAAGAAGAAAGAAGAAAGAAAGAAGTAAGAAAGAAGAAAGAAAGAAGTAAGAAAGAAGTAAGAAAGAAAGAAGAAAGAAGTAAGAAAGAAGTAAGAAAGAAGAAAGAAAGAAGTAAGAAAGAAGTAAGAAAGAAGTAAGAAAGAAGTAAGAAAGAAGTAAGAAAGAAGTAAGAAAGAAAGAAGAAAGAAGTAAGAAAGAAGTATTAAAGAAGTAAGAAAGAAGTAAGAAAGAAAGAAGAAAGAAGTAACAAAGAAGTAAGAAAGAAGTAAGAAAGAAGTAAGAAAGAAAGAAGAAAGAACTAAGAAAGAAGTATTAAAGAAGTAAGGAAGAAGTAAGAAAGAAAGAAGAAAGAAGTAAGAAAGAAGTAAGAAAGAAGTAAGAAAGAAGTAAGAAAGAAAGAAGAAAGAAGTAAGAAAGAAGTAAGAAGGAATGAAGAAAGAAGTGAGAAAGAAGTAAGAAAGAAGAAAGAAAGAAGTAAGAAAGAAGTAAGAAAGAAAGAAGAAAGAAGTAAGAAAGAAGTTAGAAAGAAGTAAGAAAGAAGTAAGAAAGTAGTAAGAAAGAAAGAAGAAAGAAGTAAGAAAGAAGTAAGAAAGAAGTAAGAAAGAAGTAAGAAAGAATTAAGAAAGAAGTAAGAAAGAAGTAAGAAAGAAGTAAGAAAGAAGTAAGAAGGAATGAAGAAAGAAGTAAAAAGAAGTAAGAAAGAAGTAAGAAAGAAGTAAGAAAGAAGTAAGAAAGAAGTAAGAAAGAATTAAGAAAGAAGTAAGAAAGAAGTAAGAAAGAAGTAAGAAAGAAGTAAGAAGGAATGAAGAAAGAAGTAAAAAGAAGTAAGAAAGAAGTAAGAAAGAAGTAAGAAGGAATAAAGAAAGAAGTAAGAAAGAAGAAAGAAAGAAGTAAGAAAGAATTAAGAAAGAAGTAAGAAAGAAGTACGAAAGAAGTAAGAAAGAAGTACGAAAGAAGTAAGAAAGAAGTAAGAAAGAAAGAAGTAAGAAAGAAGTATGAAAGAAGCAAGAAAGAAGTTAGAAAGAAGTAAGAAAGAAGTAAGAAAGAAATAAGAAAGAAGTAAGAAAGAAGTAAGAAAGAAGTAAGAAAGAAAGAAGAAAGAAGTAAGAAAGAAGAAAGAAAGAAGTATGACAGAAGTAAGAATGAAGAAAGAAAGCAGTAAGAAAGAAGTAAGAAAGAAGTAAGAAAGAAGTAAGAAAGAAAGAAGAAAGAAGAAAGAAAGAAGTAAGAAAGAAGTAAGAAAGAAGTAAGAAAGAAGTAAGAAAGAAGTAAGAAGGAATGAAGAAAGTAGTAAGAAAGAAGAAAGAAGTAAGAAATAAGTAAGAAAGAAGTAAGAAAGAAAGAAGAAAGAAGTAAAAAAGATGTAAGAAAGAAGTAAGAAAGAAGTAAGAAAGAAAGAAGAAAGAAAGAAGTAAGAAAGAAGAAAGAAAGAAGTAAGAAAGAAGTAAGAAAGAGGAAAGAAAGAAGTAAGAAATAAGAAAGAAGTAAGACAGAATTAAGAAATAAGTAAGAAAGAAAGAAGAAAGAAGTAAGAAAGAAAGAAGAAAGAAGTTAGAAAGAAGGAAGAAAGAAGTAAGAAAGAAGTAAGAAAGAAAGAAGAAAGAAGTAAGAAAGAAAGAAGAAAGAAGTTAGAAAGAAGGAAGGAAGAAGAAAGAAAGAAGCAATAAAGAAAGAAGTAGGAAAGAAGTAAGAAAGAAAGAAGAAAGAAGTAAGAAAGAAGTAAGAAAGAAGAAAGAAAGAAGTAAGAAAGAAGTAAGAAAGAAGTAAGAAAGAAGTAAGAAGGAATGAAGAAAGAAGTAAGAAAGAAGTAAGAAAGCAGAAAGAAAGAAGTAAGAAAGAAGAAAGAAAGAAGTAAGAAAGAAGTAAGAAAGAAAGAAGTAAGAAAGAAGAAAGAAGAAAGAAAGAAGTAAGAAAGAAGAAAGAAAGAAGTAAGAAAGAAGTAAGAAAGAAAGAAGAAAGAAGTAAGAAAGAAGTAAGAAAGAAGAAAGAAAGAAGTAAGAAAGAAGTAAGAAAGAAGTAAGAAAGAAGTAAGAAAGAAGTAAGAAAGAAGTAAGAAAGAAAGAAGAAAGAAGTAAGAAAGAAGTATTAAAGAAGTAAGAAAGAAGTAAGAAAGAAAGAAGAAAGAAGTAACAAAGAAGTAAGAAAGAAGTAAGAAAGAAGTAAGAAAGAAAGAAGAAAGAACTAAGAAAGAAGTATTAAAGAAGTAAGAAAGAAGTAAGAAAGAAAGAAGAAAGAAGTAAGAAAGAAGTAAGAAAGAAGTAAGAAAGAAGTAAGAAAGAAAGAAGAAAGAAGTAAGAAAGAAGTAAGAAGGAATGAAGAAAGAATTGAGAAAGAAGTAAGAAAGAAGAAAGAAAGAAGTAAGAAAGAAAGAAGTTAGAAAGAATTAAGAAAGAAGTAAGAAAGAAGTAAGAAAGAAGAAAAAAGAAGTTAGAAAGAAGTAAGAAAGAAGTAAGAAAGAAGTAAGAAATAAGGAAGAAAGAAGAAAGAAAGAAAGAAGAAAGAAGAAAGAAAGAAGTAAGAAAGAAGAAAGAAAGAAGTAAGAAAGAAGTAAGAAAGAAAGAAGAAAGAAGTAAGAAAGAAGTTAGAAAGAAGTAAGAAAGAAGTAAGAAAGTAGTAAGAAAGAAAGAAGAAAGAAGTAAGAAAGAAGTAAGAAAGAAGTAAGAAAGAAGTAAGAAAGAATTAAGAAAGAAGTAAGAAAGAAGTAAGAAAGAAGTACGAAGGAATGAAGAAAGAAGTAAAAAGAAGTAAGAAAGAAGTAAGAAAGAAGTAAGAAAGAAGTAAGAAAGAAGTAAGAAAGAAGAAAGAAAGAAGAAAGAAAGAAGTTAAAAAGAAGTAAGAAAGAAGTAAGAAAGAAGTAAGAAAGAAGTAAGAAAGAAGTAAGAAAGAAGTAAGAAGGAATAAAGAAAGAAGTAAGAAAGAAGAAAGAAAGAAGTAAGAAAGAATTAAGAAAGAAGTAAGAAAGAAGTACGAAAGAAGTAAGAAAGAAGTACGAAAGAAGTAAGAAAGAAGTAAGAAAGAAAGAAGTAAGAAAGAAGTATGAAAGAAGCAAGAAAGAAGTTAGAAAGAAGTAAGAAAGAAGTAAGAAAGAAATAAGAAAGAAGTAAGAAAGAAGTAAGAAAGAAGTAAGAAAGAAAGAAGAAAGAAGTAAGAAAGAAGAAAGAAAGAAGTATGACAGAAGTAAGAATGAAGAAAGAAAGCAGTAAGAAAGAAGTAAGAAAGAAGTAAGAAAGAAGTAAGAAAGAAAGAAGAAAGAAGAAAGAAAGAAGTAAGAAAGAAGTAAGAAAGAAGTAAGAAAGAAGTAAGAAAGAAGTAAGAAGGAATGAAGAAAGTAGTAAGAAAGAAGAAAGAAGTAAGAAATAAGTAAGAAAGAAGTAAGAAAGAAAGAAGAAAGAAGTAAGAAAGATGTAAGAAAGAAGTAAGAAAGAAGTAAGAAAGAAAGAAGAAAGAAAGAAGTAAGAAAGAGGAAAGAAAGAAGTAAGAAATAAGAAAGAAGTAAGACAGAATTAAGAAATAAGTAAGAAAGAAAGAAGAAAGAAGTAAGAAAGAAAGAAGAAAGAAGTTAGAAAGAAGGAAGAAAGAAGTAAGAAAGAAGTAAGAAAGAATGAAGTAATAAAGAAGTAAGAAAGAAAGAAGAAAGAAGTAAGAAAGAAGTAAGAAATAAGTAAGAAAGAAGTAAGAAAGAAGTAAGAAGGAATGAAGAAAGAAGTAAGAAAGAAGAAAGAAGAAAGAAGAAAGAAAGAAGAAAGAAGAAAGAAAGAAGTAAGAAAGAAGTTAGAAAGAGGTAAGAAAGAAGTAAGAAAGAATCAAGAAAGAAGTAAGAAAGAAGTAAGAAAGAAGAAAGAAAGAAGTAAGAAAGAAGTAAGAAAGAAGTAAGAAAGAAGTAAGAAAGAAAGAAGAAAGAAGTAAGAAAGAAGTAAGAAAGAAAGAAGAAAGAAGTAAGAAAGAAGTAAGAAAGAAGTAAGAAAGAAGTAAGAAAGAAAGAAGAAAGAAGTAAGAAAGAAGTTAGAAAGAAGTAAGAAAGAAGTAAGAAAGAAGTAAGAAAGAACGAAGAAAGAAGTAAGAAAGAAGTAAGAAAGAAGTAAGAAAGGAGTAAGAAAGAATTAAGAAAGAAGTAAGAAAGAAGTAAGAAAGAAGTAAGAAAGAAGTAAGAAAGAAGTAAGAAAGAAGTAAGAAAGAAGTAAGAAGGAATGAAGAAAGAAGTGAGAAATAAGTAAGAAAGAAGTAAGAAAGAAGTAAGAAAGAAGAAAGAAAGAAGAAAGAAAGAACTTAAAAAGAAGTAAGAAAGAAGTAAGAAAGAAGTAAGAAAGAAGTAAGAAAGAAGTAAGAAAGAAAGAAGAAAGGAGTAAGAAAGAAGAAAGAAAGAAGTAAGAAAGAAGTAAGAAAGAGGAAAGAAAGAAGTAAGAAAGGAGAAAGAAAGAAGAAAGAAAGAAGTTAAAAAGAAGAAAGAAGTAAGAAAGAAGTAAGAAAGAAGTTAGAAAGAATTAAGAAAGAAGTAAGAAAGAAGTAAGAAAGAAGAAGAAAGAAGTTAGAAAGAAGTAAGAAAGAAGTAAGAAAGAAGTAAGAAAGAAGAAAGAAAGAAGAAAGAAAGAAGTTAAAAAGAAGTAAGAAAGAAGTAAGAGAGAAGTAAGAAAGAAGTTAGAAAGAATTAAGAAAGAAGTAAGAAAGAAGTAAGAAAGAAGAAAAAAGAAGTTAGAAAGAAGTAAGAAAGAAGTAAGAAAGAAGTAAGAAAGAAGTAAGAAAGAAGTAAGAAAGAAGTAAGAAGGAATGAAGAAAGAAGTGCGAAAGAAGTAAGAAAGAAGTAAGAAAGAAGTAAGAAAGAAGTAAGAAAGAAGAAAGAAAGAAGAAAGAAAGAACTTAAAAAGAAGTAAAAAAGAAGTAAGAAAGAAGTAAGAAAGAAGTAAGAAAGGAGTAAGAAAGAATTAAGAAAGAAGTAAGAAAGAAGTAAGAAAGAAGTAAGAAAGAAGTAAGAAAGAAGTAAGAACGAAGTAAGAAAGAAGTAAGAAGGAATGAAGAAAGAAGTGAGAAAGAAGTAAGAAAGAAGTAAGAAAGAAGTAAGAAAGAAGTAAGAAAGAAGTAAGAAAGAAGAAAGAAAGAAGAATGAAAGAACTTAAAAAGAATTAAGAAAGAAGTAAGAAAGAAGTAAGAAAGAAGTAAGAAAGAAGTAAGAAGGAATGAAGAAAGAAGTAAGAAAGAAGTAAGAAAGAAGTAAGAAAGAAGTAAGAAAGAAAGAAGAAAGGAGTAAGAAAGAAGAAAGAAAGAAGTAAGAAAGAAGTAAGAAAGAGGAAAGAAAGAAGTAAGAAAGGAGAAAGAAAGAAGAAAGGAAGAAGTTAAAAAGAAGTAAGAAAGAAGTAAGAAAGAAGTAAGAAAGAAGTTAGAAAGAATTAAGAAAGAAGTAAGAAAGAAGTAAGAAAGAAGAAAAAAGAAGTTAGAAAGAAGTAAGAAAGAAGTAAGAAAGATGTAAGAAAGAAGAAAGAAAGAAGAAAGAAAGAAGTTAAAAAGAAGTAAGAAAGAAGTAAGAGAGAAGTAAGAAAGAAGTTAGAAAGAATTAAGAAAGAAGTAAGAAAGAAGTAAGAAAGAAGAAAAAAGAAGTTAGAAAGAAGTAAGAAAGAAGTAAGAACGAAGTAAGAAAGAAGTAAGAAAGAAGGAAGAAAGAAGAAAGAAAGAAAGAAGAAAGAAGTAAGAAAGAAGTACGAAAGAAGTAAGAAAGAAGTAAGAAGGAATGAAGAAAGAAGTAAGAAAGAAGAAAGAAGAAAGAAAGAAGTAAGAAAGAAGAAAGAAAGAAGTAAGAAAGAATTAAGAAAGAAGTAAGAAAGAAGTAAGAAAGAAGAAAAAAGAAGTTAGAAAGAAGTAAGAAAGAAGTAAGAAAGATGTAAGAAAGAAGAAAGAAAGAAGAAAGAAAGAAGTTAAAAAGAAGTAAGAAAGAAGTAAGAGAGAAGTAAGAAAGAAGTTAGAAAGAATTAAGAAAGAAGTAAGAAAGAAGTAAGAAAGAAGAAAAAAGAAGTTAGAAAGAAGTAAGAAAGAAGTAAGAACGAAGTAAGAAAGAAGTAAGAAAGAAGGAAGAAAGAAGAAAGAAAGAAAGAAGAAAGAAGTAAGAAAGAAGTACGAAAGAAGTAAGAAAGAAGTAAGAAGGAATGAAGAAAGAAGTAAGAAAGAAGAAAGAAGAAAGAAAGAAGTAAGAAAGAAGAAAGAAAGAAGTAAGAAAGAAGTAAGAAAGAAGTAAGAAAGAAGGAAGAAAGAAGAAAGAAAGAAAGAAGAAAGAAGTAAGAATGATGTTACAAAGAAGTAAGAAAGAAGTAAGAAAGAAGTAAGAAAGAAAGAAGAAAGAAGAAAGAAAGAAATAAGAAAGAAGTAAGAAAGAAGTAAGAAAGGAGTAAGAAAGAAGTAAGAAAGAAAGAAGAAAGAAAGAAGTAAGAAAGAAGAAAGAAAGAAGTAAGAAAGAAGTAAGAAAGAGGAAAGAAAGAAGTAAGAAATAAGAAAGAAGTAAGAAAGAATTAAGAAATAAGTAAGAAAGAAAGAAGAAAGAAGTAAGAAAGAAAGAAGAAAGAAGTTAGAAAGAAGGAAGGAAGAAGTAAGAAAGAAGCAATAAAGAAAGAAGTAAGAAAGAAGTAAGAAAGAAAGAAGAAAGAAGTAAGAAAGAAGTAAGAAACAAGTAAGAAAGAAGTAAGAAAGAAGTAAGAAAGCAGAAAGAAAGAAGTAAGAAAGAAGAAAGAAAGAAGTAATAAAGAAGTAAGAAAGAAAGAAGTAAGAAAGAAGAAAGAGGAAAGAAAGAAGTAAGAAAGAAGAAAGAAAGAAGTAAGAAAGAAGTAAGAAAGAAAGAAGAAAGAAGTAAGAAAGAAGTAAGAAAGAAGAAAGAAAGAAGTAAGAAAGAAGTAAGAAAGAAGTAAGAAAGAAGTAAGAAAGAAGTAAGAAAGAAAGAAGAAAGAAGTAAGAAAGAAGTATTAAAGAAGTAAGAAAGAAGTAAGAAAGAAAGAAGAAAGAAGTAAGAAAGAAGTAAGAAAGAAGTAAGAAAGAAGTAAGAAAGAAAGAAGAAAGAAGTAAGAAAGAAGTATTAAAGAAGTAAGAAAGAAGTAAGAAAGAAAGAAGAAAGAAGTAAGAAAGAAGTAAGAAAGAAGTAAGAAAGAAAGAAGAAAGAAGTAAGAAAGAAAGAAGAAAGAAGTTAGAAAGAAGGAAGGAAGAAGAAAGAAAGAAGCAATAAAGAAAGAAGTAGGAAAGAAGTAAGAAAGAAAGAAGAAAGAAGTAAGAAAGAAGTAAGAAAGAAGAAAGAAAGAAGTAAGAAAGAAGTAAGAAAGAAGTAAGAAAGAAGTAAGAAGGAATGAAGAAAGAAGTAAGAAAGAAGTAAGAAAGCAGAAAGAAAGAAGTAAGAAAGAAGAAAGAAAGAAGTAAGAAAGAAGTAAGAATGAAAGAAGTAAGAAAGAAGAAAGAAGAAAGAAAGAAGTAAGAAAGAAGAAAGAAAGAAGTAAGAAAGAAGTAAGAAAGAAAGAAGAAAGAAGTAAGAAAGAAGTAAGAAAGAAGAAAGAAAGAAGTAAGAAAGAAGTAAGAAAGAAGTAAGAAAGAAGTAAGAAAGAAGTAAGAAAGAAGTAAGAAAGAAAGAAGAAAGAAGTAAGAAAGAAGTATTAAAGAAGTAAGAAAGAAGTAAGAAAGAAAGAAGAAAGAAGTAACAAAGAAGTAAGAAAGAAGTAAGAAAGAAGTAAGAAAGAAAGAAGAAAGAAGTAAGAAAGAAGTATTAAAGAAGTAAGAAAGAAGTAAGAAAGAAAGAAGAAAGAAGTAAGAAAGAAGTAAGAAAGAAGTAAGAAAGAAGTAAGAAAGAAGTAAGAAAGAAAGAAGAAAGAAGTAAGAAAGAAGTAAGAAGGAATGAAGAAAGAAGTGAGAAAGAAGTAAGAAAGAAGAAAGAAAGAAGTAAGAAAGAAAGAAGTTAGAAAGAATTAAGAAAGAAGTAAGAAAGAAGTAAGAAAGAAGAAAAAAGAAGTTAGAAAGAAGTAAGAAAGAAGTAAGAAAGAAGTAAGAAAGAAGGAAGAAAGAAGAAAGAAAGAAAGAAGAAAGAAGTAAGAAAGAAGTAAGAAAGAAGTAAGAAAGAAGTAAGAAAGAAGTAAGAAAGAATGAAGAAAGAAGTAAGAAAGAAGAAAGAAGAAAGAAAGAAGTAAGAAAGAAGAAAGAAAGAAGTAAGAAAGAAGTAAGAAAGAAAGAAGAAAGAAGTAAGAAAGAAGTTAGAAAGAAGTAAGAAAGAAGTAAGAAAGTAGTAAGAAAGAAAGAAGAAAGAAGTAAGAAAGAAGTAAGAAAGAAGTAAGAAAGAAGTAAGAAAGAATTAAGAAAGAAGTAAGAAAGAAGTAAGAAAGAAGTAAGAAAGAAGTAAGAAGGAATGAAGAAAGAAGTAAAAAGAAGTAAGAAAGAAGTAAGAAAGAAGTAAGAAAGAAGTAAGAAAGAAGTAAGAAAGAAGAAAGAAAGAAGAAAGAAAGAAGTTAAAAAGAAGTAAGAAAGAAGTAAGAAAGAAGTAAGAAAGAAGTAAGAAAGAAGTAAGAAGGAATAAAGAAAGAAGTAAGAAAGAAGAAAGAAAGAAGTAAGAAAGAATTAAGAAAGAAGTAAGAAAGAAGTAAGAAAGAAGTAAGAAAGAAGTACGAAAGAAGTAAGAAAGAAGTAAGAAAGAAAGAAGTAAGAAAGAAGTATGAAAGAAGCAAGAAAGAAGTTAGAAAGAAGTAAGAAAGAAGTAAGAAAGAAATAAGAAAGAAGTAAGAAAGAAGTAAGAAAGAAGTAAGAAAGAAAGAAGAAAGAAGTAAGAAAGAAGAAAGAAAGAAGTATGACAGAAGTAAGAATGAAGAAAGAAAGCAGTAAGAAAGAAGTAAGAAAGAAGTAAGAAAGAAGTAAGAAAGAAGTAAGAAAGAAGTAAGAAAGAAGTAAGAAAGAAGTAAGAAGGAATGAAGAAAGAAGTAAGAAAGAAGTAAGAAAGAGGAAAGAAAGAAGTAAGAAATAAGAAAGAAGTAAGACAGAATTAAGAAATAAGTAAGAAAGAAAGAAGAAAGAAGTAAGAAAGAAAGAAGAAAGAAGTTAGAAAGAAGGAAGAAAGAAGTAAGAAAGAAGTAAGAAAGAATGAAGTAAGAAAGAAGTAAGAAAGAAAGAAGAAAGAAGTAAGAAAGAAGTAAGAAATAAGTAAGAAAGAAGTAAGAAAGAAGTAAGAAGGAATGAAGAAAGAAGTAAGAAAGAAGAAAGAAGAAAGAAAGAAGAAAGAAGAAAGAAAGAAGTAAGAAAGAAGTTAGAAAGAGGGAAGAAAGAAGTAAGAAAGAATCAAGAAAGAAGTAAGAAAGAAGTAAGAAAGAAGAAAGAAAGAAGTAAGAAAGAAGTAAGAAAGAAGTAAGAAAGAAGTAAGAAAGAAAGAAGAAAGAAGTAAGAAAGAAGTAAGAAAGAAAGAAGAAAGAAGTAAGAAAGAAGTAAGAAAGAAGTAAGAAAGAAGTAAGAAAGAAAGAAGAAAGAAGTAAGAAAGAAGTTAGAAAGAAGTAAGAAAGAAGTAAGAAAGAAGTAAGAAAGAACGAAGAAAGAAGTAAGAAAGAACGAAGAAAGAAGTAAGAAAGAAGTAAGAAAGAAGTAAGAAAGGAGTAAGAAAGAATTAAGAAAGAAGTAAGAAAGAAGTAAGAAAGAAGTAAGAAAGAAGTAAGAAAGAAGTAAGAAAGAAGTAAGAAAGAAGAAAGAAAGAAGAAAGAAAGAACTTAAAAAGAAGTAAGAAAGAAGTAAGAAAGAAGTAAGAAAGAAGTAAGAAAGAAGTAAGAAAGAAAGAAGAAAGGAGTAAGAAAGAAGAAAGAAAGAAGTAAGAAAGAAGTAAGAAAGAGGAAAGAAAGAAGTAAGAAAGGAGAAAGAAAGAAGAAAGAAAGAAGTTAAAAAGAAGAAAGAAGTAAGAAAGAAGTAAGAAAGAAGTTAGAAAGAATTAAGAAAGAAGTAAGAAAGAAGTAAGAAAGAAGAAGAAAGAAGTTAGAAAGAAGTAAGAAAGAAGTAAGAAAGAAGTAAGAAAGAAGAAAGAAAGAAGAAAGAAAGAAGTTAAAAAGAAGTAAGAAAGAAGTAAGAGAGAAGTAAGAAAGAAGTTAGAAAGAATTAAGAAGAAGTAAGAAAGAAGTAAGAAAGAAGAAAAAAGAAGTTAGAAAGAAGTAAGAAAGAAGTAAGAAAGAAGTAAGAAAGAAGTAAGAAAGAAGGAAGAAAGAAGAAAGAAAGAAAGAAGAAAGAAGTAAGAAAGAAGTAAGAAAGAAGTAAGAAAGAAGAAAGAAAGAAGTAAGAAAGAAGAAAGAAAGAAGTAAGAAAGAAGAAAGAAAGAAGTAAGAAAGAAGTAAGAAAGAAGTAAGAAAGAAGTAAGAAAGAAAGAAGAAAGAAGTAAGAAAGAAGTAAGAAAGAAAGAAGAAAGAAGTAAGAAAGAAGTAAGAAAGAAGTAAGAAAGAAGTAAGAAAGAAAGAAGAAAGAAGTAAGAAAGAAGTTAGAAAGAAGTAAGAAAGAAGTAAGAAAGAAGTAAGAAAGAACGAAGAAAGAAGTAAGAAAGAAGTAAGAAAGAAGTAAGAAAGGAGTAAGAAAGAATTAAGAAAGAAGTAAGAAAGAAGTAAGAAAGAAGTAAGAAAGAAGTAAGAAAGAAGTAAGAAAGAAGTAAGAAAGAAGTAAGAAGGAATGAAGAAAGAAGTGAGAAAGAAGTAAGAAAGAAGTAAGAAAGAAGTAAGAAAGAAGTAAGAAAGAAGAAAGAAAGAAGAAAGAAAGAACTTAAAAAGAAGTAAGAAAGAAGTAAGAAAGAAGTAAGAAAGAAGTAAGAAAGGAGGAAGAAAGAATTAAGAAAGAAGTAAGAAAGAAGTAAGAAAGAAGTAAGAAAGAAGTAAGAAAGAAGTAAGAACGAAGTAAGAAAGAAGTAAGAAGGAATGAAGAAAGGAGTGAGAAAGAAGTAAGAAAGAAGTAAGAAAGAAGTAAGAAAGAAGTAAGAAAGAAGTAAGAAAGAAGAAAGAAAGAAGAATGAAAGAACTTAAAAGAAGTAAGAAAGAAGTAAGAAAGAAGTAAGAAAGAAGTAAGAAAGAAGTAAGAAGGAATGAAGAAAGAAGTAAGAAAGAAGTAAGAAAGAAGTAAGAAAGAAGTAAGAAAGAAAGAAGAAAGGAGTAAGAAAGAAGAAAGAAAGAAGTAAGAAAGAAGTAAGAAAGAGGAAAGAAAGAAGTAAGAAAGGAGAAAGAAAGAAGAAAGAAAGAAGTTAAAAAGAAGTAAGAAAGAAGTAAGAAAGAAGTAAGAAAGAAGTTAGAAAGAATTAAGAAAGAAGTAAGAAAGAAGTAAGAAAGAAGAAAAAAGAAGTTAGAAAGAAGTAAGAAAGAAGTAAGAAAGATGTAAGAAAGAAGAAAGAAAGAAGAAAGAAAGAAGTTAAAAAGAAGTAAGAAAGAAGTAAGAGAGAAGTAAGAAAGAAGTTAGAAAGAATTAAGAAAGAAGTAAGAAAGAAGTAAGAAAGAAGAAAAAGAAGTTAGAAAGAAGTAAGAAAGAAGTAAGAAAGAAGTAAGAAAGAAGTAAGAAAGAAGGAAGAAAGAAGAAAGAAAGAAAGAAGAAAGAAGTAAGAAAGAAGTAAGAAAGAAGTAAGAAAGAAGTAAGAAGGAATGAAGAAAGAAGAAAGAAAGAAGAAAGAAGAAAGAAAGAAGTAAGAAAGAAGAAAGAAAGAAGTAAGAAAGAAGTTAAGAAAGAAGTAAGAAAGAAGGAATAAAGAAGAAAGAAAGAAAGAAGAAAGAAGTAAGAATGATGTTACAAAGAAGTAAGAAAGAAGTAAGAAAGAAGTAAGAAAGAAAGAAGAAAGAAGAAAGAAAGAAATAAGAAAGAAGTAAGAAAGGAGTAAGAAAGAAGTAAGAAAGAAAGAAGAAAGAAAGAAGTAAGAAAGAAGAAAGAAAGAAGTAAGAAAGAAGTAAGAAAGAGGAAAGAAAGAAGTAAGAAATAAGAAAGAAGTAAGAAAGAATTAAGAAATAAGTAAGAAAGAAAGAAGAAAGAAGTAAGAAAGAAAGAAGAAAGAAGTTAGAAAGAAGGAAGGAAGAAGTAAGAAAGAAGCAATAAAGAAAGAAGTAAGAAAGAAGTAAGAAAGAAAGAAGAAAGAAGTAAGAAAGAAGTAAGAAACAAGTAAGAAAGAAGTAAGAAAGAAGTAAGAAAGCAGAAAGAAAGAAGTAAGAAAGAAGAAAGAAAGAAGTAATAAAGAAGTAAGAAAGAAAGAAGTAAGAAAGAAGAAAGAGGAAAGAAAGAAGTAAGAAAGAAGAAAGAAAGAAGTAAGAAAGAAGTAAGAAAGAAAGAAGAAAGAAGTAAGAAAGAAGTAAGAAAGAAGAAAGAAAGAAGTAAGAAAGAAGTAAGAAAGAAGTAAGAAAGAAGTAAGAAAGAAGTAAGAAAGAAAGAAGAAAGAAGTAAGAAAGAAGTATTAAAGAAGTAAGAAAGAAGTAAGAAAGAAAGAAGAAAGAAGTAAGAAAGAAGTAAGAAAGAAGTAAGAAAGAAGTAAGAAAGAAAGAAGAAAGAAGTAAGAAAGAAGTATTAAAGAAGTAAGAAAGGAGTAAGAAAGAAAGAAGAAAGAAGTAAGAAAGAAGTAAGAAAGAAGTAAGAAAGAAAGAAGAAAGAAGTAAGAAAGAAAGAAGAAAGAATTTAGAAAGAAGGAAGGAAGAAGAAAGAAAGAAGCAATAAAGAAAGAAGTAGGAAAGAAGTAAGAAAGAAAGAAGAAAGAAGTAAGAAAGAAGTAAGAAAGAAGAAAGAAAGAAGTAAGAAAGAAGTAAGAAAGAAGTAAGAAAGAAGTAAGAAGGAATGAAGAAAGAAGTAAGAAAGAAGTAAGAAAGCAGAAAGAAAGAAGTAAGAAAGAAGAAAGAAAGAAGTAAGAAAGAAGTAAGAAAGAAAGAAGTAAGAAAGAAGAAAGAAGAAAGAAAGAAGTAAGAAAGAAGAAAGAAAGAAGTAAGAAAGAAGTAAGAAAGAAAGAAGAAAGAAGTAAGAAAGAAGTAAGAAAGAAGAAAGAAAGAAGTAAGAAAGAAGTAAGAAAGAAGTAAGAAAGAAGTAAGAAAGAAGTAAGAAAGAAGTAAGAAAGAAAGAAGAAAGAAGTAAGAAAGAAGTATTAAAGAAGTAAGAAAGAAGTAAGAAAGAAAGAAGAAAGAAGTAACAAAGACGTAAGAAAGAAGTAAGAAAGAAGTAAGAAAGAAAGAAGAAAGAAGTAAGAAAGAAGTATTAAAGAAGTAAGAAAGAAGTAAGAAAGAAAGAAGAAAGAAGTAAGAAAGAAGTAAGAAAGAAGTAAGAAAGAAGTAAGAAAGAAAGAAGAAAGAAGTAAGAAAGAAGTAAGAAGGAATGAAGAAAGAAGTGAGAAAGAAGTAAGAAAGAAGAAAGAAAGAAGTAAGAAAGAAAGAAGTTAGAAAGAATTAAGAAAGAAGTAAGAAAGAAGTAAGAAAGAAGAAAAAAGAAGTTAGAAAGAAGTAAGAAAGAAGTAAGAAAGAAGTAAGAAAGAAGGAAGAAAGAAGAAAGAAAGAAAGAAGAAAGAAGTAAGAAAGAAGTAAGAAAGAAGTAAGAAAGAAGTAAGAAAGAATGAAGAAAGAAGTAAGAAAGAAGAAAGAAGAAAGAAGAAAGAAAGAAGTAAGAAAGAAGAAAGAAAGAAGTAAGAAAGAAGTAAGAAAGAAAGAAGAAAGAAGTAAGAAAGAAGTTAGAAAGAAGTAAGAAAGAAGTAAGAAAGTAGTAAGAAAGAAAGAAGAAAGAAGTAAGAAAGAAGTAAGAAAGAAGTAAGAAAGAAGTAAGAAAGAATTAAGAAAGAAGTAAGAAAGAAGTAAGAAAGAAGTAAGAAGGAATAAAGAAAGAAGTAAGAAAGAAGAAAGAAAGAAGTAAGAAAGAATTAAGAAAGAAGTAAGAAAGAAGTAAGAAAGAAGTAAGAAAGAAGTACGAAAGAAGTAAGAAAGAAGTAAGAAAGAAAGAAGTAAGAAAGAAGTATGAAAGAAGCAAGAAAGAAGTTAGAAAGAAGTAAGAAAGAAGTAAGAAAGAAATAAGAAAGAAGTAAGAAAGAAGTAAGAAAGAAGTAAGAAAGAAAGAAGAAAGAAGTAAGAAAGAAGAAAGAAAGAAGTATGACAGAAGTAAGAATGAAGAAAGAAAGCAGTAAGAAAGAAGTAAGAAAGAAGTAAGAAAGAAGTAAGAAGGAATGAAGAAAGTAGTAAGAAAGAAGAAAGAAGTAAGAAATAAGTAAGAAAGAAGTAAGAAAGAAAGAAGAAAGAAGTAAGAAAGATGTAAGAAAGAAGTAAGAAAGAAGTAAGAAAGAAAGAAGAAAGAAAGAAGTAAGAAAGAAGAAAGAAAGAAGTAAGAAAGAAGTAAGAAAGAGGAAAGAAAGAAGTAAGAAATAAGAAAGAAGTAAGACAGAATTAAGAAATAAGTAAGAAAGAAAGAAGAAAGAAGTAAGAAAGAAAGAAGAAAGAAGTTAGAAAGAAGGAAGAAAGAAGTAAGAAAGAAGTAAGAAAGAATGAAGTAAGAAAGAAGTAAGAAAGAAAGAAGAAAGAAGTAAGAAAGAAGTAAGAAATAAGTAAGAAAGAAGTAAGAAAGAAGTAAGAAGGAATGAAGAAAGAAGTAAGAAAGAAGAAAGAAGAAAGAAAGAAGAAAGAAGAAAGAAAGAAGTAAGAAAGAAGTTAGAAAGAGGTAAGAAAGAAGTAAGAAAGAATCAAGAAAGAAGTAAGAAAGAAGTAAGAAAGAACGAAGAAAGAAGTAAGAAAGAAGTAAGAAAGAAGTAAGAAAGGAGTAAGAAAGAATTAAGAAAGAAGTAAGAAAGAAGTAAGAAAGAAGTAAGAAAGAAGTAAGAAAGAAGTAAGAAAGAAGTAAGAAGGAATGAAGAAAGAAGTGAGAAAGAAGTAAGAAAGAAGTAAGAAAGAAGTAAGAAAGAAGTAAGAAAGAAGTAAGAAAGAAGAAAGAAAGAAGAAAGAAAGAACTTAAAAAGAAGTAAGAAAGAAGTAAGAAAGAAGTAAGAAAGAAGTAAGAAAGGAGTAAGAAAGAATTAAGAAAGAAGTAAGAAAGAAGTAAGAAAGAAGTAAGAAAGAAGTAAGAAAGAAGTAAGAACGAAGTAAGAAAGAAGTAAGAAGGAATGAAGAAAGAAGTGAGAAAGAAGTAAGAAAGAAGTAAGAAAGAAGTAAGAAAGAAGTAAGAAAGAAGTAAGAAAGAAGAAAGAAAGAAGAATGAAAGAACTTAAAAAGAAGTAAGAAAGAAGTAAGAAAGAAGTAAGAAAGAAGTAAGAAAGAAGTAAGAAGGAATGAAGAAAGAAGTAAGAAAGAAGTAAGAAAGAAGTAAGAAAGAAGTAAGAAAGAAAGAAGAAAGGAGTAAGAAAGAAGTAAGAAAGAAGTAAGAAAGAAGAAAGAAAGAAGTAAGAAAGAAGAAAGAAAGAAGTAAGAAAGAAGAAAGAAAGAAGTAAGAAAGAAGTAAGAAAGAAGTAAGAAAGAAGTAAGAAAGAAAGAAGAAAGAAGTAAGAAAGAAGTAAGAAAGAAAGAAGAAAGAAGTAAGAAAGAAGTAAGAAAGAAGTAAGAAAGAAGTAAGAAAGAAAGAAGAAAGAAGTAAGAAAGAAGTTAGAAAGAAGTAAGAAAGAAGTAAGAAAGAAGTAAGAAAGAACGAAGAAAGAAGTAAGAAAGAAGTAAGAAAGAAGTAAGAAAGGAGTAAGAAAGAATTAAGAAAGAAGTAAGAAAGAAGTAAGAAAGAAGTAAGAAAGAAGTAAGAAAGAAGTAAGAAAGAAGTAAGAAAGAAGTAAGAAGGAATGAAGAAAGAAGTGAGAAAGAAGTAAGAAAGAAGTAAGAAAGAAGTAAGAAAGAAGTAAGAAAGAAGTAAGAAAGAAGTAAGAAAGGAGTAAGAAAGAAGTAAGAAAGAAGTAAGAAAGAAGTAAGAAAGAGGAAAGAAAGAAGTAAGAAAGGAGAAAGAAAGAAGAAAGAAAGAAGTTAAAAAGAAGAAAGAAGTAAGAAAGAAGTAAGAAAGAAGTTAGAAAGAATTAAGAAAGAAGTAAGAAAGAAGTAAGAAAGAAGAAGAAAGAAGTTAGAAAGAAGTAAGAAAGAAGTAAGAAAGAAGTAAGAAAGAAGAAAGAAAGAAGAAAGAAAGAAGTTAAAAAGAAGTAAGAAAGAAGTAAGAGAGAAGTAAGAAAGAAGTTAGAAAGAATTAAGAAAGAAGTAAGAAAGAAGTAAGAAAGAAGAAAAAAGAAGTTAGAAAGAAGTAAGAAAGAAGTAAGAAAGAAGTAAGAAAGAAGTAAGAAAGAAGGAAGAAAGAAGAAAGAAAGAAAGAAGAAAGAAGTAAGAAAGAAGTAAGAAAGAAGTAAGAAAGAAGAAAGAAAGAAGTAAGAAAGAAGAAAGAAAGAAGTAAGAAAGAAGTAAGAAAGAAGTAAGAAAGAAGGAAGAAAGAAGAAAGAAAGAAAGAAGAAAGAAGTAAGAATGATGTTAGAAAGAAGTAAGAAAGAAGTAAGAAAGAAGTAAGAAAGAAAGAAGAAAGAAGAAAGAAAGAAGTAAGAAAGAAGTAAGAAAGAAGTAAGAAAGGAGTAAGAAAGAAGTAAGAAAGAAAGAAGAAAGAAAGAAGTAAGAAAGAAGAAAGAAAGAAGTAAGAAAGAAGTAAGAAAGAGGAAAGAAAGAAGTAAGAAATAAGAAAGAAGTAAGAAAGAATTAAGAAATAAGTAAGAAAGAAAGAAGAAAGAAGGAAGAAAGAAAGAAGAAAGAAGTTAGAAAGAAGGAAGGAAGAAGTAAGAAAGAAGCAATAAAGAAAGAAGTAAGAAAGAAGTAAGAAAGAAAGAAGAAAGAAGTAAGAAAGAAGTAAGAAACAAGTAAGAAAGAAGTAAGAAAGAAGTAAGAAAGAAGTAAGAAAGAAGTAAGAAGGAATGAAGAAAGAAGTAAGAAAGAAGTAAGAAAGCAGAAAGAAAGAAGTAAGAAAGAAGAAAGAAAGAAGTAATAAAGAAGTAACAAAGAAAGAAGTAAGAAAGAAGAAAGAAGAAAGAAAGAAGTAAGAAAGAAGAAAGAAAGAAGTAAGAAAGAAGTAAGAAAGAAAGAAGAAAGAAGTAAGAAAGAAGTAAGAAAGAAGAAAGAAAGAAGTAAGAAAGAAGTAAGAAAGAAGTAAGAAAGAAGTAAGAAAGAAAGAAGAAAGAAGTAAGAAAGAAGTATTAAAGAAGTAAGAAAGAAGTAAGAAAGAAAGAAGAAAGAAGTATGAAAGAAGTAAGAAAGAAGTTAGAAAGAAGGAAGGAAGAAGAAAGAAAGAAGCAATAAAGAAAGAAGTAAGAAAGAAGTAAGAAAGAAAGAAGAAAGAAGTAAGAAAGAAGTAAGAAACAAGTAAGAAAGAAGTAAGAAAGAAGTAAGAAAGAAGTAAGAAAGAAGTAAGAAGGAATGAAGAAAGAAGTAAGAAAGAAGTAAGAAAGCAGAAAGAAAGAAGTAAGAAAGAAGAAAGAAAGAAGTAAGAAAGAAGTAAGAAAGAAAGAAGTAAGAAAGAAGAAAGAAGAAAGAAAGAAGTAAGAAAGAAGAAAGAAAGAAGTAAGAAAGAAGTAAGAAAGAAAGAAGAAAGAAGTAAGAAAGAAGTAAGAAAGAAGAAAGAAAGAAGTAAGAAAGAAGTAAGAAAGAAGTAAGAAAGAAGTAAGAAAGAAGTAAGAAAGAAAGAAGAAAGAAGTAAGAAAGAAGTATTAAAGAAGTAAGAAAGAAGTAAGAAAGAAAGAAGAAAGAAGTAAGAAAGAAGTAAGAAAGAAGTAAGAAAGAAGAAAGAAGTAAGAAAGAAGTATTAAAGAAGTAAGAAAGAAGTAAGAAAGAAAGAAGAAAGAAGTAAGAAAGAAGTAAGAAAGAAGTAAGAAAGAAGTAAGAAAGAAAGAAGAAAGAAGTAAGAAAGAAGTTAGAAAGAATTAAGAAAGAAGTAAGAAAGAAGTAAGAAAGAAAGAAGAAAGAAGTAAGAAAGAAGTAAGAAGGAATGAAGAAAGAAGTAAGAAAGAAGTAAGAAAGAAGAAAGAAAGAAGTAAGAAAGAAGTAAGAAAGAAGTAAGAAAGAAGAAAGAAAGAAGAAAGAAGTAAGAAAGAAGTATTAAAGAAGTAAGAAAGAAGTAAGAAAGAAAGAAGAAAGAAGTAAGAAAGAAGTAAGAAAGAAGTAAGAAGGAATGAAGAAAGAAGTAAGAAAGAAGAAAGAAGAAAGAAAGAAGTAAGAAAGAAGAAAGAAGAAAGAAAGAAGTAAGAAAGAAGAAAGAAAGAAGTAAGAAAGAAGTAAGAAAGAAGTAAGAAAGAAGTAAGAAAGAAGTAAGAAAGAAAGAAGAAAGAAGTAAGAAAGAAGTTAGAAGTAAGAAAGAAGTCAGAAAGAAAGAAGAAAGAAGTAAGAAAGAAGTAAGAAAGAAGTAAGAAAGAAGAAAGAACAAGTAAGAAAGAAGAAAGAAAGAAGTAAGAAAGAAGTAAGAAAGAAAGAAGTAAGAAAGAAGAAAGAAGTAAGAAAGAAGTAAGAAAGAAGAAAAAAGAAGTTAGAAAAAAGTAAGAAAGTAGTAAGAAAGAAGTAAGAAAGAAGTAAGAAAGAAGTAAGAAAGAAGTAAGAAAGAAGAAAGAAAGAATAAAGAAAGAAAGAAGAAAGAAGTAAGAAAGAAGTAAGAAAGAAGCAAGAAAGAAGAAAGAAAGAAGAAAGAAAGGAAAAAAGAAAGAAGTAAGAAAGAAGTAAGAAAGAAGTAAAAAAGGAGTAAGAAAGAAGTAAGAAAGAAGTAAGAAAGAAGTAAGAAGGAATGAAGAAAGAAGAAAGAAAGAAGAAAGAAAGAAAGAAGAAAGAAGTAAGAAAGAAGTAAGAAAGAAGTAAGAAAGAAGTAAGAAAGTAGTTAGAAAGAAGTAAGAAAGAAGTAAGAAAGAAAGAAGAAAGAAAGAAGAAAGAAAGAAGAAAAAAGAAGTTAGAAAGAAGTAAGAAAGAATTAAGAAAGAAGAAAGAAAGAAGTAAGAAAGAAGTAAAAAAGTATGAAGAAAGAAAGAAGTCAGAAAGAAGTAAGAAAGAAGTAAGAAGAAAGAAGAAAGAAAGAAGAAAGAAAGAAGTTAGAAAGAAGTAAGAAGAAGTAAGAAAGAAAGAAGTAAGAAAGAAGTAAGAAAGAAGTAAGAAAGAAGTAAGAAAGAAGTAAGAAAGAAGATAGAAAGAAGTAAGAAAGAAGAAAGAAAGAAGAAAGAAAGAAGAAAGAAGTAGAAAGAAGAAAGAAAGAAGTAAGAAAGAAGTAAGAAAGAAAGAAGTAAGAAAGAAGTAACAAAGAAGTAAGAAGGAAAGAAGAAAGTAAGAAGAAAGAAAGAAGTTAGAAAGAAGTAAGAAAGAAGTAAGAAAGAAGTTAGAAAGAAGTAAGAAAGAAGTAAGAAAGAAGTAAGAAAGAAGTAAGAAATAAAGAAGTAAGAAGGAATGAAGAAAGAAGTAAGAAAGAAGATAAGAAAGAAGTAAGACTGAAGTAAGAAAGAAGTAAGAAAGAAGTAAGAAAGAAGTAAGAAAGAAGTAACAAAGAAGTAAGAAAGAAAGAAGAAAGAAAGAAGAAAGAAAGAAGTAAGAAAGAAGTAAGAAAGAAGTAAGAAAGAAGTAAGAAAGAAGTAAGAAAGAAGAAAAAAGAGTAATAAAGAAGAAAGATAGAAGTAAGAAAGAAGTTAGAAAGAAGTAAGAAAGAAGAAAGAACTAAGAAAGAAGTAAGAATGAAGTAAGAAGAAGTAAGAAAGAAGTAAGAAAGAAGTAAGAAAGAAGAAAGAAGAAAGAAAGAGGAAAGAAAGAAGTTAGAAAGAAGTAAGAAAGAAGTAAGAAAGAAGTTAGAAAGAAGCAGAAAGAAGTAAGAAAGAAAGAAGAAAGAAGTAAGAAAGAAGTAAGAATGAAGTAAGAAAGAAGTAAGAAAGAAGTAAGAAAGAAGTAAGAAAGAAGTAAGAAGGCATGAAGAAAGAAGTAAGAAAGAAGTAAGAAAGGAGTAAGAAGGAAGAAGGAAGAAAGAGAGAAGAAAGAAGAAAGAAAGAAGTAAGAAAGAAGTAAGAAAGAAGTAAGAAAGAATTAAGAAAGAAAGAAGTAAGAAAGAAGTAAGAAAGAAGTAAGAAAGAAGTAAGAAAGAAAGAAGAAAGAAAGAAGTTAGAAAGAAGTAAGAAAGAAGTAAGAAAGAAAGAAGTAAGAAAGAAGTAAGAAAGAAGTAAGAAAGAAATAAGAAAGAAGAAAGAAGAAACAAAGAAGTAAGAAAGAAGAAAGAAAGAAGAAAGAAAGAATTAAGAAAGAAGAAAGAAGTAAGAAAGAAGTAAGAAAGAAGTAAGAAAGAAGTAAGAAAGAAGTAAGAAAGAAGTAACAAAGAAGTAAGAAAGAAAGAAGAAAGAAAGAAGAAAGAAAGAAGAAAGAAAGAAGTTAGAAAGAAGTAAGAAAGAAGTAAGAAAGAAGTAAGAAAGAAAGAAGTAAGAAGGAATGAAGAAAGAAGTAAGAAAGAAGTAAGAAAGAAGTAAGAATGAAGTAAGAAAGAAGTAAGAAAGAAGTAAGAAAGAAAGAAGAAAGAAGTAAGAAAGAAGTAAGAAAGAAGTAAGAAAGAAGAAAAAGAAGTAATAAAGAAGAAAGAAAGAATTAAGAAAGAAGTATGAAAGAAATAAGAAAGAAGTAAGAAAGAAAGAAGAAAGAAGTAAGAAAGAAAGTAGTAAGGAAGAAGTAAGAAAGAAGTAAGAAAGAAGTAAGAAAGTATTTAGAAAGAAGTAAGAAAGAATTAAGAAAGTAAGAAGTAAGAAAGAAGTAAGAAAGAAGTAAGAAAGAAAGATAGAAGAAAGAAAGAAGTTAGAAAGAAGAAAGAAAGAAGTAAGAAAGAAGTTAGAAAGAAGAAAGAAGTAAGAAAGAAGTAAGAAAGAAGAAGAAAGAAGAAAGAAGTAAGAAAGAAGTAAGAAAGAAGTAAGAAAGAAAGAGGAAAGAAGAAAGAAAGAAGAAAGAAAGAAGTAAGAAAGAAAGAAGTAAGGAAGAAGAAAGAAAGAATTTAGAATGAAGTAAGAAAGAAGTAAGAAAGAAGTAAGAAGTAGTTAGAAAGAAGTAAGATAGAAGTAAGAAAGAAGTTAGAAAGAAGTAAGAAAGAAGAAAGAACTAAGAAAGAAGTAAGAATGAAGTAAGAAAGAAGTAAGAAAGAAGTAAGAAAGAAGTAAGAAAGAAAGAAAGAAGAAAGAAAGAAGAAAGAAAGAAGTTAGAAAGAAGTAAGAAAGAAGTAAGAAAGAAGTTAGAAAGAAGCAAGAAAGAAGTAAGAAAGAAAGAAGAAAGAAGTAAGAAAGAAGTAAGAATGAAGTAAGAAAGAAGTAAGAAAGAAGTAAGAAAGAAGTAAGAAAGAAGTAAGAAGGCATGAAGAAAGAAGTAAGAAAGAAGTAAGAAAGGAGTAAGAAGGAAGAAGGAAGAAAGAGAGATGAAAGAAGAAAGAAAGAAGTAAGAAAGAAGTAAGAACGAAGTAAGAAAGTAGTAAGAAAGAAGTAAGAAAGAAGTAAGAAGAAATGAAGAAAGAAGTAAGAAAGAATTAAGAAAGAAGTAAGAAAGAAGTAAGAAAGGAGTAAGAAAGGAGTAAGAAAGAAGAAAGAAAGAAGTAAGAAAGAAGTAAGAAAGAAGTAAGAAAGAAAGAAGAAAGAAAGAGGAAAGAAAGAAGTTAGAAAGAAGTAAGAAAGAAGTAAGAAGTTAGAAAGGAGTAAGAAAGAAGTAAGAAAGAAGTAAGAAAGAAGTAAGAATGTAGTAAGAAAGTAGTAAGAAAGAAGAAAGAAAGAAGTAAGAAAGAAGAAAGAAAGAAGAAAGGAAGAAGTAAGAAAGATGAAAGAAAGAAGTAAGAAAGAAGTAAGAAAGAAGAAAGAAAGAAGTAAGGAAGAAGAAAGAAAGAGGAAAAAAAGAAGTAAGAAAGAAGTAAGAAAGAAGTAAGAAAGGAAGAAGAAAGAAAGAAGAAAGAAAGAAGTTAGAAAGAAGTAGAAAGAAGTAAGAAGAAGTAAGAAAGTAGATAGAAAGAAGTAAGAAAGAAGTAAGAAAGAAAGAAGAAAGAAAGAAGAAAGAAAGAAGAAAAAAGAAGTTAGAAAGAAGTAAGAAAGAATTAAGAAAGAAGAAAGAAAGAAGTAAGGAAGAAGAAAGAAAGAAGTAAGAAAGAATTAAGAAAGAAGTAAGAAAGAAGTAAGAGAGAAAGAAGAAAGAAAGAAGTTAGAAAGAAGTAAGAAAGAAGTAAGAAAGAAAGAAGTAAGAAAGAAGTAAGAAAGAAGTAAGAAAGAAGTAAGAAGAAGTAAGAAAGAAGAAAAAAGAGTAATAAAGAAGAAAGAAAGAAGTAAGAAAGAAGTATGAAAGAAGTAAGAAAGAAGTAAGAAAGAAAGAAGAAGTAAGAAAGAAAGTAGTAAGGAAGAAGTAAGAAAGAAGTAAGAAAGAAGAAAGAAAGAAGTAAGAAAGAAGTAAGAAAGAAGTAAGAAAGAAGAAAGAAAGAAGAAAGAAGTAAGAAAGAAGTATAAAGAAGTAAGAAAGAAGTAAGAAAGAAAGAAGAAAGAAGTAAGAAAGAAGTAAGAAAGAAGTAAGAAGGAATGAAGAAAGAAGTAAGAAAGAAGAAAGAAGAAAGAAAGAAGTAAGAAAGAAGAAAGAAGAAGTAAGAAAGAAGTAAGAAAGAAGTAAGAAAGAAGTAAGAAAGAAGTAAGAAAGAAGTAAGAAAGAAAGAAGAAAGAAGTAAGAAAGAAGTTAGAAGTAAGAAAGAAGTCAGAAAGAAAGAAGAAAGAAGTAAGAAAGAAGTAAGAAAGAAGTAAGAAAGAAGAAAGAAAAAGTAAGAAAGAAGAAAGAAAGAAGTAAGAAAGAAGTAAGAAAGAAAGAAGTAAGAAAGAAGAAAGAAGTAAGAAAGAAGTAAGAAAGAAGAAAAAAGAAGTTAGAAAAAAGTAAGAAAGAAGTAAGAAAGAAGAAAGAAAGAATAAAGAAAGAAAGAAGAAAGAAGTAAGAAAGAAGTAAGAAAGAAGCAAGAAAGAAGAAAGAAAGAAGAAAGAAAGAAAAAGAAAGAAGTAAGAAAGAAGTTAGAAAGAAGTAAGAAAGAAGAAAGAACTAAGAAAGAAGTAAGAATGAAGTAAGAAAGAAGTAAGAAAGAAGTAAGAAAGAAGTAAGAAAGAAAGAAAGAAGAAAGAAAGAGGAAAGAAAGAAGTTAGAAAGAAGTAAGAAAGAAGTAAGAAAGAAGTTAGAAAGAAGCAAGAAAGAAGTAAGAAAGAAAGAAGAAAGAAGTAAGAAAGAAGTAAGAATGAAGTAAGAAAGAAGTAAGAAAGAAGTAAGAAAGAAGTAAGAAAGAAGTAAGAAGGCATGAAGAAAGAAGTAAGAAAGAAGTAAGAAAGGAGTAAGAAGGAAGAAGGAAGAAAGAGAGAAGAAGAAGAAAGAAAGAAGTAAGAAAGAAGTAAGAAAGAAGTAAGAAAGAATTAAGAAAGAAAGAAGTAAGAAAGAAGTAAGAAAGAAGTAAGAAAGAAGTAAGAAAGAAAGAAGAAAGAAAGAAGTTAGAAAGAAGTAAGAAAGAAGTAAGAAAGAAAGAAGTAAGAAAGAAGTAAGAAAGAAGTAAGAAAGAAATAAGAAAGAAGAAAGAAGAAACAAAGAAGTAAGAAAGAAGAAAGAAAGAAGAAAGAAAGAATTAAGAAAGAAGAAAGAAGTAAGAAAGAAGTAAGAAAGAAGTAAGAAAGAAGTAAGAAAGAAGTAAGAAAGAAGTAACAAAGAAGTAAGAAAGAAAGAAGAAAGAAAGAAGAAAGAAAGAAGAAAGAAAGAAGTTAGAAAGAAGTAAGAAAGAAGTAAGAAAGAAGTAAGAAGAAAGAAGTAAGAAGGAATGAAGAAAGAAGTAAGAAAGAAGTAAGAAAGAAGTAAGAATGAAGTAAGAAAGAAGTAAGAAAGAAGTAAGAAAGAAAGAAGAAAGAAGTAAGAAAGAAGTAAGAAAGAAGTAAGAAAGAAGAAAAAAGAAGTAATAAAGAAGAAAGAAAGAAGTAAGAAAGAAGTATGAAAGAATTAAGAAAGAAGTAAGAAAGAAAGAAGAAAGAAGTAAGAAAGAAAGTAGTAAGGAAGAAGTAAGAAAGAAGTAAGAAAGAAGTAAGAAAGTATTTAGAAAGAAGTAAGAAAGAATTAAGAAAGTAAGAAGTAAGAAAGAAGTAAGAAAGAAGTAAGAAAGAAAGATAGAAGAAAGAAAGAAGTTAGAAAGAAGAAAGAAAGAAGTAAGAAAGAAGTTAGAAAGAAGAAAGAAGTAAGAAAGAAGTAAGAAAGAAAGAAGAAAGAAGAAAGAAGTAAGAAAGAAGTAAGAAAGAAGTAAGAAAGAAGTAAGAAAGAAAGAGGAAAGAAGAAAGAAAGAAGAAAGAAAGAAGTAAGAAAGAAAGAAGTAAGGAAGAAGAAAGAAAGAATTTAGAATGAAGTAAGAAAGAAGTAAGAAAGAAGTAAGAAAGTAGTTAGAAAGAAGTAAGATAGAAGTAAGAAAGAAGTTAGAAAGAAGTAAGAAAGAAGAAAGAACTAAGAAAGAAGTAAGAATGAAGTAAGAAAGAAGTAAGAAAGAAGTAAGAAAGAAGTAAGAAAGAAAGAAAGAAGAAAGAAAGAAGAAAGAAAGAAGTTAGAAAGAAGTAAGAAAGAAGTAAGAAAGAAGTTAGAAAGAAGCAAGAAAGAAGTAAGAAAGAAAGAAGAAAGAAGTAAGAAAGAAGTAAGAATGAAGTAAGAAAGAAGTAAGAAAGAAGTAAGAAAGAAGTAAGAAAGAAGTAAGAAGGCATGAAGAAAGAAGTAAGAAAGAAGTAAGAAAGGAGTAAGAAGGAAGAAGGAAGAAAGAGAGATGAAAGAAGAAAGAAAGAAGTAAGAAAGAAGTAAGAACGAAGTAAGAAAGTAGTAAGAAAGAAGTAAGAAAGAAGTAAGAAGAAATGAAGAAAGAAGTAAGAAAGAATTAAGAAAGAAGTAAGAAAGAAGTAAGAAAGGAGTAAGAAAGGAGTAAGAAAGAAGAAAGAAAGAAGTAAGAAAGAAGTAAGAAAGAAGTAAGAAAGAAAGAAGAAAGAAAGAGGAAAGAAAGAAGTTAGAAAGAAGTAAGAAAGAAGTAAGAAGTTAGAAAGGAGTAAGAAAGAAGTAAGAAAGAAGTAAGAAAGAAGTAAGAATGTAGTAAGAAAGTAGTAAGAAAGAAGAAAGAAAGAAGTAAGAAAGAAGAAAGAAAGAAGAAAGGAAGAAGTAAGAAAGATGAAAGAAAGAAGTAAGAAAGAAGTAAGAAAGAAGAAAGAAAGAAGTAAGGAAGAAGAAAGAAAGAGGAAAAAAAGAAGTAAGAAAGAAGTAAGAAAGAAGTAAGAAAGGAAGAAGAAAGAAAGAAGAAAGAAAGAAGTTAGAAAGAAGTAAGAAAGAAGTAAGAAAGAAGTAAGAAAGTAGATAGAAAGAAGTAAGAAAGAAGTAAGAAAGAAAGAAGAAAGAAAGAAGAAAGAAAGAAGAAAAAAGAAGTTAGAAAGAAGTAAGAAAGAATTAAGAAAGAAGAAAGAAAGAAGTAAGGAAGAAGAAAGAAAGAAGTAAGAAAGAATTAAGAAAGAAGTAAGAAAGAAGTAAGAGAGAAAGAAGAAAGAAAGAAGTTAGAAAGAAGTAAGAAAGAAGTAAGAAAGAAAGAAGTAAGAAAGAAGTAAGAAAGAAGTAAGAAAGAAGTAAGAAAGAAGTAAGAAAGAAGAAAAAAGAGTAATAAAGAAGAAAGAAAGAAGTAAGAAAGAAGTATGAAAGAAGTAAGAAAGAAGTAAGAAAGAAAGAAGAAGTAAGAAAGAAAGTAGTAAGGAAGAAGTAAGAAAGAAGTAAGAAAGAAGAAAGAAAGAAGTAAGAAAGAAGTAAGAAAGAAGTAAGAAAGAAGAAAGAAAGAAGAAAGAAGTAAGAAAGAAGTATTAAAGAAGTAAGAAAGAAGTAAGAAAGAAAGAAGAAAGAAGTAAGAAAGAAGTAAGAAAGAAGTAAGAAGGAATGAAGAAAGAAGTAAGAAAGAAGAAAGAAGAAAGAAAGAAGTAAGAAAGAAGAAAGAAAGAAGTAAGAAAGAAGTAAGAAAGAAGTAAGAAAGAAGTAAGAAAGAAGTAAGAAAGAAGTAAGAAAGAAAGAAGAAAGAAGTAAGAAAGAAGTTAGAAGTAAGAAAGAAGTCAGAAAGAAAGAAGAAAGAAGTAAGAAAGAAGTAAGAAAGAAGTAAGAAAGAAGAAAGAACAAGTAAGAAAGAAGAAAGAAAGAAGTAAGAAAGAAGTAAGAAAGAAAGAAGTAAGAAAGAAGAAAGAAGTAAGAAAGAAGTAAGAAAGAAGAAAAAAGAAGTTAGAAAAAAGTAAGAAAGAAGTAAGAAAGAAGAAAGAAAGAATAAAGAAAGAAAGAAGAAAGAAGTAAGAAAGAAGTAAGAAAGAAGCAAGAAAGAAGAAAGAAAGAAGAAAGAAAGAAAAAAGAAAGAAGTAAGAAAGAAGTAAGAAAGAAGTAAAAAAGGAGTAAGAAAGAAGTAAGAAAGAAGTAAGAAAGAAGTAAGAAGGAATGAAGAAAGAAGAAAGAAAGAAGAAAGAAATAAAGAAGAAAGAAGTAAGAAAGAAGTAGAAAGAAGTAAGAAAGAAGTAAGAAAGTAGTTAGGAAGAAGTAAGAAAGAAGTAAGAAAGAAAGAAGAAAGAAAGAAGAAAGAAAGAAGAAAAAAGAAGTTAGAAAGAAGTAAGAAAGAATTAAGAAAGAAGAAAGAAAGAAGTAAGAAAGAAGTAAGAAAGAAGTAAGAAAAAAGTAAGAAAGAATTAAGAAAGAAAGAAGTAAGAAAGAAGTAAGAAAGAAGTAAGAAAGAAAGAAGAAAGAAAGAAGTTAGAAAGAAGTAAAAAGAAGTAAGAAAGAAAGAAGTAAGAAAGAAGTAAGAAAGAAGTAAGAAAGAAGTCAAGAAAGAAGAAAGAAAGAAAGTAAGAAAGAAGAAAGAAGAAGAAAGAAAGAATTAAGAAAGAAGTAAGAAAGAAGTAAGAAAGAAGTAAGAAAGAAAGAAGTAAGAAAGAAGTAACAAAGAAGTAAGAAAGAAAGAAGAAAGAAAGAAGAAAGAAAGAAGTTAGAAAGAAGTAAGAAAGAAGTAAGAAAGAAGTTAGAAAGAAGTAAGAAAGAAGTAAGAAAGAAGTAAGAAAGAAGTAAGAAATAAAGAAGTAAGAAGGAATTAAGAAAGAAGTAAGAAAGAAGTAAGAAAGAAGTAAGAAAGAATTAAGAAAGAAGTAAGAAAGAAGTAAGAAGGAATGAAGAAAGAAGTAAGAAAGAAGAAAGAAGAAAGAAAGAAGTAAGAAAGAAGAAAGAAAGAAGTAAGAAAGAAGTAAGAAAGAAGTAAGAAAGAAGTAAGAAAGAAGTAAGAAAGAAAGAAGAAAGAAGTAAGAAAGAAGAAAAAAGAAGTTAGAAAAAAGTAAGAAAGAAGTAAGAATGAAGAAAGAAAGAATAAAGAAAGAAAGAAGAAAGAAGTAAGAAAGAAGTAAGAAAGAAGCAAGAAAGAAGAAAGAAAGAAGAAAGAAAGAAAAAAAGAAAGAAGTAAGAAAGAAGTAAAAAAGGAGTAAGAAAGAAGTAAGAAAGAAGTAAGAAGGAATGAAGAAAGAAGAAAGAAAGAAGAAAGAAAGAAAGAAGAAAGAAGTAAGAAAGAAGTAAGAAAGAAGTAAGAAAGAAGTAAGAAAGTAGTTAGAAAGAAGTAAGAAAGAAGTAAGAAAGAAAGAAGAAAGAAAGAAGAAAAAATAAGTTAGAAAGAAGTAAGAAAGAATTAAGAAAGAAGAAAGAAAGAAGTAAGAAAGAAGTAAGAAAGAAGTAAGAAAGAAGTAAGAAAGAAAGAAGTAAGAAAGAAGAAAGAAGAAAGAAAGAAGTAAGAAAGAAGAAAGAAAGAAGTAAGAAAGAAGTAAGAAAGAAAGAAGAAAGAAAGTAAGAAAGAAGTAAGAAAGAAGAAAGAAAGAAGTAAGAAAGAAGTAAGAAAGAAGTAAGAAAGAAGTAAGAAAGAAGTAAGAAAGAAAGAAGAAAGAAGTAAGAAAGAAGTATTAAAGAAGTAAGAAAGAAGTAAGAAAGAAAGAAGAAAGAAGTAAGAAAGAAGTAAGAAAGAAGTAAGAAAGAGAAAGAAGTAAGAAAGAAGTATTAAAGAAGTAAGAAAGAAGTAAGAAAGAAAGAAGAAAGAAGTAAGAAAGAAGTAAGAAAGAAGTAAGAAAGAAGTAAGAAAGAAAGAAGAAAGAAGTAAGAAAGAAGTTAGAAAGAATTAAGAAAGAAGTAAGAAAGAAGTAAGAAAGAAAGAAGAAAGAAGTAAGAAAGAAGTAAGAAGGAATGAAGAAAGAAGTAAGAAAGAAGTAAGAAAGAAGAAAGAAAGAAGTAAGAAAGAAGTAAGAAAGAAGTAAGAAAGAAGAAAGAAAGAAGAAAGAAGTAAGAAAGAAGTATTAAAGAAGTAAGAAAGAAGTAAGAAAGAAAGAAGAAAGAAGTAAGAAAGAAGTAAGAAAGAAGTAAGAAGGAATGAAGAAAGAAGTAAGAAAGAAGAAAGAAGAAAGAAAGAAGTAAGAAAGAAGAAAGAAAGAAGTAAGAAAGAAGTAAGAAAGAAGTAAGAAAGAAGTAAGAAAGAAGTAAGAAAGAAAGAAGAAAGAAGTAAGAAAGAAGTTAGAAGTAAGAAAGAAGTCAGAAAGAAAGAAGAAAGAAGTAAGAAAGAAGTAAGAAAGAAGAAAGAACAAGTAAGAAAGAAGAAAGAAAGAAGTAAGAAAGAAGTAAGAAAGAAAGAAGTAAGAAAGAAGAAAGAAGTAAGAAAGAAGTAAGAAAGAAGAAAAAAGAAGTTAGAAAAAGTAAGAAAGAAGTAAGAAAGAAGTAAGAAAGAAGTAAGAAAGAAGTAAGAAAGAAGTAAGAAAGAAGAAAGAAAGAATAAAGAAAGAAAGAAGAAAGAAGTAAGAAAGAAGTAAGAAAGAAGCAAGAAAGAAGAAAGAAAGAAGAAAGAAAGAAAAAAGAAAGAAGTAAGAAAGAAGTAAGAAAGAAGTAAAAAAGGAGTAAGAAAGAAGTAAGAAAGAAGTAAGAAAGAAGTAAGAAGGAATGAAGAAAGAAGAACGAAAGAAGAAAGAAAGAAAGAAGAAAGAAGTAAGAAAGAAGTAAGAAAGAAGTAAGAAAGAAGTAAGAAAGTAGTTAGAAAGAAGTAAGAAAGAAGTAAGAAAGAAAGAAGAAAGAAAGAAGAAAGAAAGAAGAAAAAAGAAGTTAGAAAGAAGTAAGAAAGAATTAAGAAAGAAGAAAGAAAGAAGTAAGAAAGAAGTAAAAAAGTATGAAGAAAGAAAGAAGTCAGAAAGAAGTAAGAAGAAGTAGAAAGAAAGAAGAAAGAAAGAAGAAGAAAGAAGTTAGAAAGAAGTAAGAAAGAAGTAAGAAAGAAAGAAGTAAGAAAGAGTAAGAAGAAGTAAGAAAGAAGTAAGAAAGAAGTAAGAAAGAAGATAGAAGAAGTAAGAAAGAAGAAAGAAAGAAGAAAGAAAGAAGAAAGAAGTAAGAAAGAAGAAAGAAAGAAGTAAGAAAGAAGTAAGAAAGAAAGAAGTAAGAAAGAAGTAACAAAGAAGTAAGAAGGAAAGAAGAAAGAAAGAAGAAAGAAAGAAGTTAGAAAGAAGTAAGAAAGAAGTAAGAAAGAAGTTAGAAAGAAGTAAGAAAGAAGTAAGAAAGAAGTAAGAAAGAAGTAAGAAATAAAGAAGTAAGAAGGAATGAAGAAAGATGTAAGAAAGAAGTAAGAAAGAAGTAAGACTGAAGTAAGAAAGAAGTAAGAAAGAAGTAAGAAAGAAGTAAGAAAGAAGTAACAAAGAAGTAAGAAAGAAAGAAGAAGAAAGAAGAAAGAAAGAAGTAAGAAAGAAGTAAGAAAGAAGTAAGAAAGAAGTAAGAAAGAAGTAAGAAAGAAGAAAAAAGAGTAATAAAGAAGAAAGATAGAAGTAAGAAAGAAGTTAGAAAGAAGTAAGAAAGAAGAAAGAACTAAGAAAGAAGTAAGAATGAAGTAAGAAAGAAGTAAGAAAGAAGTAAGAAAGAAGTAAGAAAGAAAGAAAGAAGAAAGAAAGAGGAAAGAAAGAAGTTAGAAAGAAGTAAGAAAGAAGTAAGAAAGAAGTTAGAAAGAAGCAAGAAAGAAGTAAGAAAGAAGAAGAAAGAAGTAAGAAAGAAGTAAGAATGAAGTAAGAAAGAAGTAAGAAAGAAGTAAGAAAGAAGTAAGAAAGAAGTAAGAAGGCATGAAGAAAGAAGTAAGAAAGAAGTAAGAAAGGAGTAAGAAGGAAGAAGGAAGAAAGAGAGAAGAAAGAAGAAAGAAAGAAGTAAGAAAGAAGTAAGAAAGAAGTAAGAAAAATTAAGAAGAAAGAAGTAAGAAAGAAGTAAGAAGAAGTAAGAAAGAAGTAAGAAAGAAAGAAGAAAGAAAGAAGTTAGAAAGAAGTAAGAAAGAAGTAAGAAAGAAAGAAGTAAGAAAGAAGTAAGAAAGAAGTAAGAAAGAAATAGAAAGAAGAAAGAAGAAACAAAGAAGTAAAAAGAAGAAAGAAAGAAGAAAGAAAGAATTAAGAAAGAAGAAAGAAGTAAGAAAGAAGTAAGAAAGAAGTAAGAAAGAAAGAAGTAAGAAGGAATGAAGAAAGAAGTAAGAAAGAAGTAAGAAAGAAGTAAGAATGAAGTAAGAAGAAGTAAGAAAGAAGTAAGAAAGAAAGAAGAAAGAAGTAAGAAAGAAGTAAGAAAGAAGTAAGAAAGAAGAAAAAAGAAGTAATAAAGAAGAAAGAAAGAAGTAAGAAAGAAGTATGAAAGAATTAAGAAAGAAGTAAGAAAGAAAGAAGAAAGAAGTAAGAAAGAAAGTAGTAAGGAAGAAGTAAGAAAGAAGTAAGAAAGAAGTAAGAAAGTATTTAGAAAGAAGTAAGAAAGAATTAAGAAGTAAGAAGTAAGAAAGAAGTAAGAAAGAAGTAAGAAGAAAGATAGAAGAAAGAAAGAAGTTAGAAAGAAGAAAGAAAGAAGTAAGAAAGAAGTTAGAAAGAAGAAAGAAGTAAGAAAGAAGTAAGAAAGAAAGAAGAAAGAAGAAAGAAGTAAGAAAGAAGTAAGAAAGAAGTAAGAAAGAAGTAAGAAAGAAAGAAGAAAGAAGAAAGAAAGAAGAAAGAAAGAAGTAAGAAAGAAAGAAGTAAGGAAGAAGAAAGAAAGAATTTAGAATGAAGTAAGAAAGAAGTAAGAAAGAAGTAAGAAAGTAGTTAGAAAGAAGTAAGATAGAAGTAAGAAAGAAGTTAGAAAGAAGTAAGAAAGAAGAAAGAACTAAGAAAGAAGTAAGAATGAAGTAAGAAAGAAGTAAGAAAGAAGTAAGAAAGAAGTAAGAAAGAAAGAAAGAAGAAAGACAGAAGAAAGAAAGAAGTTAGAAAGAAGTAAGAAAGAAGTAAGAAAGAAGTTAGAAAGAAGCAAGAAAGAAGTAAGAAAGAAAGAAGAAAGAAGTAAGAAAGAAGTAAGAATGAAGTAAGAAAGAAGTAAGAAAGAAGTAAGAAAGAAGTAAGAAAGAAGTAAGAAGGCATGAAGAAAGAAGTAAGAAAGAAGTAAGAAAGGAGTAAGAAGGAAGAAGGAAGAAAGAGAGATGAAAGAAGAAAGAAAGAAGTAAGAAAGAAGTAAGAACGAAGTAAGAAGTAGTAAGAAAGAAGTAAGAAAGAAGTAAGAAGAAATGAAGAAAGAAGTAAGAAAGAATTAAGAAAGAAGTAAGAAAGAAGTAAGAAAGGAGTAAGAAAGGAGTAAGAAAGAAGAAGAAAGAAGTAAGAAAGAAGTAAGAAAGAAGTAAGAAAGAAAGAAGAAAGAAAGAGGAAAGAAAGAAGTTAGAAAGAAGTAAGAAAGAAGTAAGAAGTTAGAAAGGAGTAAGAAAGAAGTAAGAAAGAAGTAAGAAAGAAGTAAGAATGTAGTAAGAAAGTAGTAAGAAAGAAGAAAGAAAGAAGTAAGAAAGAAGAAAGAAAGAAGAAAGGAAGAAGTAAGAAAGATGAAAGAAAGAAGTAAGAAAGAAGTAAGAAAGAAGAAAGAAAGAAGTAAGGAAGAAGAAAGAAAGAGGAAAAAAAGAAGTAAGAAAGAAGTAAGAAAGAAGTAAGAAAGGAAGAAGAAAGAAAGAAGAAAGAAAGAAGTTAGAAAGAAGTAAGAAAGAAGTAAGAAAGAAGTAAGAAAGTAGATAGAAAGAAGTAAGAAAGAAGTAAGAAAGAAAGAAGAAAGAAAGAAGAAAGAAAGAAGAAAAAAGAAGTTAGAAAGAAGTAAGAAAGAATTAAGAAAGAAGAAAGAAAGAAGTAAGGAAGAAGAAAGAAAGAAGTAAGAAAGAATTAAGAAAGAAGTAAGAAAGAAGTAAGAGAGAAAGAAGAAAGAAAGAAGTTAGAAAGAAGTAAGAAAGAAGTAAGAAAGAAAGAAGTAAGAAAGAAGTAAGAAAGAAGTAAGAAAGAAGTAAGAAAGAAGTAGAAAGAAGAAAAAAGAGTAATAAAGAAGAAAGAAAGAAGTAAGAAAGAAGTATGAAAGAAGTAAGAAAGAAGTAAGAAAGAAAGAAGAAGTAAGAAAGAAAGTAGTAAGGAAGAAGTAAGAAAGAAGTAAGAAAGAAGAAAGAAAGAAGTAAGAAAGAAGTAAGAAAGAAGTAAGAAAGAAGAAAGAAAGAAGAAAGAAGTAAGAAAGAAGTATTAAAGAAGTAAGAAAGAAGTAAGAAAGAAAGAAGAAAGAAGTAAGAAAGAAGTAAGAAAGAAGTAAGAAGGAATGAAGAAAGAAGTAAGAAGAAGAAAGAAGAAAGAAAGAAGTAAGAAAGAAGAAAGAAAGAAGTAAGAAAGAAGTAAGAAAGAAGTAAGAAAGAAGTAAGAAAGAAGTAAGAAAGAAGTAAGAAAGAAAGAAGAAAGAAGTAAGAAAGAAGTTAGAAGTAAGAAAGAAGTCAGAAAGAAGAAGAAAGAAGTAAGAAAGAAGTAAGAAAGAAGTAAGAAAGAAGAAAGAAAAAGTAAGAAAGAAGAAAGAAAGAAGTAAGAAAGAAGTAAGAAAGAAAGAAGTAAGAAAGAAGAAAGAAGTAAGAAAGAAGTAAGAAAGAAGAAAAAAGAAGTTAGAACAAAGTAAGAAAGAAGTAAGAAAGAAGAAAGAAAGAATAAAGAAAGAAAGAAGAAAGAAGTAAGAAAGAAGTAAGAAAGAAGCAAGAAAGAAGAAAGAAAGAAGAAAGAAAGAAAAAAGAAAGAAGTAAGAAAGAAGTAAGAAAGAAGTAAAAAAGGAGTAAGAAAGAAGTAAGAAAGAAGTAAGAAAGAAGTAAGAAGGAATGAAGAAAGAAGAAAGAAAGAAGAAAGAAATAAAGAAGAAAGAAGTAAGAAAGAAGTAGAAAGAAGTAAGAAAGAAGTAAGAAAGTAGTTAGGAAGAAGTAAGAAAGAAGTAAGAAAGAAAGAAGAAAGAAAGAAGAAAGAAAGAAGAAAAAAGAAGTTAGAAAGAAGTAAGAAAGAATTAAGAAAGAAGAAAGAAAGAAGTAAGAAAGAAGTAAGAAAGAAGTAAGAAAAAAGTAAGAAAGAATTAAGAAAGAAAGAAGTAAGAAAGAAGTAAGAAAGAAGTAAGAAAGAAAGAAGAAAGAAAGAAGTTAGAAAGAAGTAAGAAAGAAGTAAGAAAGAAAGAAGTAAGAAAGAAGTAAGAAAGAAGTAAGAAAGAAGTAGAAAGAAGAAAGAAAGAAGTAAGAAAGAAGAAAGAAGAAAGAAAGAATTAAGAAAGAAGTAAGAAAGAAGTAAGAAAGAAGTAAGAAAGAAAGAAGTAAGAAAGAAGTAACAAAGAAGTAAGAAAGAAAGAAGAAAGAAAGAAGAAAGAAAGAAGTTAGAAAGAAGTAAGAAAGAAGTAAGAA
>NW_027043511.1:0-84338 GCF_036013475.1 Columba livia
GAAAGAAAGCCCAAAGAAAGCCCAAAGAAAGCCCAAAGAAAGGGGAAAGAAATCCCAAAGAAAGGGGAAAGAAAGCCCAAAGAAAGCCCAAAGAAAGGGGAAAGAAGCCCAAAGAAAGCCCAAAGAAAGCCCAAAGAAAGCCCAGAGAAAGCCCAAAGAAAGCCCAAAGAAAGCCCAGAGAAAGCCCATATAAAGCCCATATAAAGCCCAAAGAAAGCCCAAAGAAAGCCCAAAGAAAGCCCAAAGAAATTCCAAAGAAAGCCCAAAGAAAGCCCAAAGGAAGCCCAAGGAAAGCCCAAAGAAAGCCCAAAGAAAGCCCAAAGAAAGGGGAAAGAAAGCCCAAAGAAAGCTCAAAGAAAGCCCAAAGAAAGCCCAAAGAAAGGTTAAAGAAAGGGGAAAGAAAGCCCAAAGAAAGGGGAAAGAAAGCCCAAAGAAAGGGGAAAGAAAGCCTAAAGAAAGGGGAAAGAAAGCCAAAAGAAAGCCCAAAGAAAGGGGAAAGAAAGCACAAAGAAAGCCCAAAGAAAGGGGAAAGAAAGCCCAAAGAATGCCCAAAGAAAGGGGAAAGAAAGCCCAAAGAAAGCCCAATGAAAGCCAAAAGAAAGGGGAAGGAAAGCCCAAAGAAAGCCCAAAGAAAGCCCAAAGAAAGCCGAAAGAAAGCCCAGAGAAAGCCCAAAGTAAGCCCAAAGGAAGCTCAAAGAAAGCCCAAAGAAAGCCCAAAGAAAGGGGAAAGAAAGCCCAAAGAAATCCCAAAGAAAGGGGAAAGAAAGCCCAAAGACAGCCCAAAGAAAGCCCAAAGAAAGGGGAAAGAAAGCCCAAAGAATGCCCAAAGAAAGGGGAAAGAAAGCAAAAAGAAAGCCAAAAGAAAGCCCAAAGAAAGCCAAAAGAAAGCCCCAAGAAAGGGGAAAGAAAGCCCAAAGAAAGGGGAAAGAAAGCCCAAAGAAAGCCGAAAGAAAGGGGAAAGAATCCCAAAGAAAGCCCAAAGAAAGCCCAAAGAAAGCCCAGAGAAAGCCCATAGAAAGCCCAAAGAAAGCCCAAATAAAGCCCAAAGAAAGCCCAAAGAAAGGGGAAGGAAAGCCCAAAGAAAGCCCAAAGAAAGCCCAAAGAAAGCCGAAAGAAAGCCCAAAGAAAGCCCAAAGTAAGCCCAAAGGAAGCTCAAAGAAAGCCCAAAGAAAGCCCAAAGAAAGGGGAAAGAAAGCCCAAAGAAATCCCAAAGAAAGGGGAAAGAAAGCCCAAAGACAGCCCAAAGAAAGCCCAAAGAAAGGGGAAAGAAAGCCCAAAGAATGCCCAAAGAAAGGGGAAAGAAAGCAAAAAGAAAGCCAAAAGAAAGCCCAAAGAAAGCCAAAAGAAAGCCCAAAGAAAGGGGAAAGAAAGCCCAAAGAAAGGGGAAAGAAAGCCCAAAGAAAGCCGAAAGAAAGGGGAAAGAATCCCAAAGAAAGCCCAAAGAAAGCCCAAAGAAAGCCCAGAGAAAGCCCATAGAAAGCCCAAAGAAAGCCCAAATAAAGCCCAAAGAAAGCCCAAAGAAAGGGGAAGGAAAGCCCAAAGAAAGCCCAAAGAAAGCCCAAAGAAAGCCCAAAGAAAGGGGAAAGAAAGCCCAAAGAAATCCCAAAGAAAGGGGAAAGAAAGCCCAAAGAAAGGGGAAAGAAAGCTCAAAGAAAGCCCAAAGAAAGGGGAAAGAAAGCCCAAAGAAAGGGGAAAGAAAGCCCAAAGAAAGCCCAAAGAAAGCCCCAAGAAAGGGGAAAGAAAGCCCAAAGAAAGGGGAAAGAAAGCCCAAAGAAAGGGGAAAGAAAGCTCAAAGAAAGCCCAAAGAAAGGGGAAAGAAAGCCCAAAGAAAGGGGAAAGAAAGCCCAAAGAAAGCCCAAAGAAAGGGGAAAGAAAGCCCAAAGAAAGCCCAAAGAAAGGGGAAAGAAAGCCCAAAGAAAGGGGAAAGAAAGCCCAAAGAAAGCCCAAAGAAAGCCCAAAGAAAGGGGAAAGAAAGCCCAAAGAAAGCCCAAAGAAAGGAGAAAGAAGCCCAAAAAAAGCCCAAAGAAAGCCCAAAGAAAGCCCAGAGAAAGCCCATAGAAAGCCCAAAAAAAGCCCAAAGAAAGCCCAAAGAAAGCCCAAAGAAAGGGGAAGGAAAGCCCAAAGAAAGCCCAAAGAAAGCCCAAAGAAAGCCCAAAGAAAGCCCAAAGAAAGCGGAAAGAAAGCCCAAAGAAAGGGGAAAGAAAGCCCAAAGAAAGCCCAAAGAAAGCCCCAAGAAAGGGGAAAGAAAGCCCAAAGAAAGGGGAAAGGAAGCCCAAAGAAAGCCCAAAGAAAGCCCAAAGAAAGCCCAAAGAAAGGGGAAAGAAAGCCCAAAGAAATCCCAAAGAAAGGGGAAAGAAAGCCCAAAGACAGCCCAAAGAAAGCCCAAAGAAAGGGGAAAGAAAGCCCAAAGAATGCCCAAAGAAAGGGGAAAGAAAGCAAAAAGAAAGCCAAAAGAAAGCCCAAAGAAAGCCAAAAGAAAGCCCAAAGAAAGGGGAAAGAAAGCCCAAAGAAAGGGGAAAGAAAGCCCAAAGAAAGCCGAAAGAAAGGGGAAAGAATCCCAAAGAAAGCCCAAAGAAAGCCCAAAGAAAGCCCAGAGAAAGCCCATAGAAAGCCCAAAGAAAGCCCAAATAAAGCCCAAAGAAAGCCCAAAGAAAGGGGAAGGAAAGCCCAAAGAAAGCCCAAAGAAAGCCCAAAGAAAGCCGAAAGAAAGCCCAAAGAAAGCCCAAAGTAAGCCCAAAGGAAGCTCAAAGAAAGCCCAAAGAAAGCCCAAAGAAAGGGGAAAGAAAGCCCAAAGAAATCCCAAAGAAAGGGGAAAGAAAGCCCAAAGACAGCCCAAAGAAAGCCCAAAGAAAGGGGAAAGAAAGCCCAAAGAATGCCCAAAGAAAGGGGAAAGAAAGCAAAAAGAAAGCCAAAAGAAAGCCCAAAGAAAGCCAAAAGAAAGCCCAAAGAAAGGGGAAAGAAAGCCCAAAGAAAGGGGAAAGAAAGCCCAAAGACAGCCCAAAGAAAGCCCAAAGAAAGGGGAAAGAAAGCCCAAAGAATGCCCAAAGAAAGGGGAAAGAAAGCAAAAAGAAAGCCAAAAGAAAGCCCAAAGAAAGCCAAAAGAAAGCCCAAAGAAAGGGGAAAGAAAGCCCAAAGAAATGGGAAAGAAAGCCCAAAGAAAGCCGAAAGAAAGGGGAAAGAATCCCAAAGAAAGCCCAAAGAAAGCCCAAAGAAAGCCCAGAGAAAGCCCATAGAAAGCCCAAAGAAAGCCCAAATAAAGCCCAAAGAAAGCCCAAAGAAAGGGGAAGGAAAGCCCAAAGAAAGCCCAAAGAAAGCCCAAAGAAAGCCCAAAGAAAGGGGAAAGAAAGCCCAAAGAAATCCCAAAGAAAGGGGAAAGAAAGCCCAAAGAAAGGGGAAAGAAAGCTCAAAGAAAGCCCAAAGAAAGGGGAAAGAAAGCCCAAAGAAATCCCAAAGAAAGGGGAAAGAAAGCCCAAAGAAAGGGGAAAGAAAGCTCAAAGAAAGCCCAAAGAAAGGGGAAAGAAAGCCCAAAGAAAGGGGAAAGAAAGCCCAAAGAAAGCCCAAAGAAAGGGAAAGAAAGCCCAAAGAAAGCCCAAAGAAAGGGGAAAGAAAGCCCAAAGAAAGGGGAAAGAAAGCCCAAAGAAAGCCCAAAGAAAGGGGAAAGAAAGCCCAAAGAAAGCCCAAAGAAAGCCCAAAGGAAGCCCAAGGAAAGCCCAAAGAAAGCCCAAAGAAAGCCCAAAGAAAGGGGAAAGAAAGCCCAAGGAAATCCCAAAGAAAGCCCAAAGACAGCCCAAAGAAATCCCAAAGAAAGCCCAAAGAAAGGTGAAAGAAAGGGGAAAGAAAGCCCAAAGAAAGGGGAAAGAAAGCCCAAAGAAAGGGGAAAGAAAGCCCAAAGAAAGGGGAAAGAAAGCCCAAAGAAAGTGGAAAGAAATCCCAAAGAAAGGGGAAAGAAATCCCAAAGAAAGGGGAAAGAAAGCCCAAAGAAAGGGGAAAGAAATCCCAAAGAAAGGGGAAAGAAAGCCCAAAGAAAGGGGAAAGAAAGCCCAAAGAAAGGGGAAAGAAAGCCCAAAGAAAGGGGAAAGAAAGCCCAAAGAAAGGGGAAAGAAAGCCCAAAAAAAGCCCAAAGAAAGCCCAAAGAAAGCCCAAAGAAAGCCCAAAGAAAGGGGAAAGAAAGCCCAAAGAAAGCCCAAAGAAAGGGGAAAGAAAGGGGAAGATAGCCCAAAGAAAGCCTAAACAAAGGGGAAAGAAAGCCCAAAGAAAGTCCAAAGAAAGGGGAAAGAAAGCCCAAAGAAAGGGAAAAGAAAGCCCAAAGAAAGCCCAAAGAAAGCCTAAAGAAAGGGGAAAGAAAGTGAAAAGAAAGCCCAAAGAAAGGGGAAAGAAAGCCCAAAGAAAGGGGAAAGAAAGCCCAAAGAAAGGGGAAAGAAAGCCCAAAGAATGCCCAAAGAAAGGGGAAAGAAAGCCCAAAGAAAGCCCAAAGAAAGCCCAAAGAAAGGGGAAAGAAAGCCCAAAGAAAGCCCAAAGAAAGGGGAAAGAAGCCCAAAGAAAGCCCAAAGAAAGCCCAAAGAAAGCCCAGAGAAAGCCCAAAGAAAGCCCAAAGAAAGCCCAGAGAAAGCCCATATAAAGCCCATATAAAGCCCAAAGAAAGCCCAAAGAAAGCCCAAAGAAAGCCCAAAGAAATTCCAAAGAAAGCCCAAAGAAAGCCCAAAGGAAGCCCAAGGAAAGCCCAAAGAAAGCCCAAAGAAAGCCCAAAGAAAGGGGAAAGAAAGCCCAAAGAAAGCCCAAAGAAAGCCCAAAGAAAGCCCAAAGAAAGGTTAAAGAAAGGGGAAAGAAAGCCCAAAGAAAGGGGAAAGAAAGCCCAAAGAAAGGGGAAAGAAAGCCTAAAGAAAGGGGAAAGAAAGCCAAAAGAAAGCCCAAAGAAAGGGGAAAGAAAGCACAAAGAAAGCCCAAAGAAAGGGGAAAGAAAGCCCAAAGAATGCCCAAAGAAAGGGGAAAGAAAGCCCAAAGAAAGCCCAATGAAAGCCAAAAGAAAGGGGAAGGAAAGCCCAAAGAAAGCCCAAAGAAAGCCCAAAGAAAGCCGAAAGAAAGCCCAAAGAAAGCCCAAAGTAAGCCCAAAGGAAGCTCAAAGAAAGCCCAAAGAAAGCCCAAAGAAAGGGGAAAGAAAGCCCAAAGAAATCCCAAAGAAAGGGGAAAGAAAGCCCAAAGACAGCCCAAAGAAAGCCCAAAGAAAGGGGAAAGAAAGCCCAAAGAATGCCCAAAGAAAGGGGAAAGAAAGCAAAAAGAAAGCCAAAAGAAAGCCCAAAGAAAGCCAAAAGAAAGCCCCAAGAAAGGGGAAAGAAAGCCCAAAGAAAGGGGAAAGAAAGCCCAAAGAAAGCCGAAAGAAAGGGGAAAGAATCCCAAAGAAAGCCCAAAGAAAGCCCAAAGAAAGCCCAGAGAAAGCCCATAGAAAGCCCAAAGAAAGGCCAAATAAAGCCCAAAGAAAGCCCAAAGAAAGGGGAAGGAAAGCCCAAAGAAAGCCCAAAGAAAGCCCAAAGAAAGCCGAAAGAAAGCCCAAAGAAAGCCCAAAGTAAGCCCAAAGGAAGCTCAAAGAAAGCCCAAAGAAAGCCCAAAGAAAGGGGAAAGAAAGCCCAAAGAAATCCCAAAGAAAGGGGAAAGAAAGCCCAAAGACAGCCCAAAGAAAGCCCAAAGAAAGGGGAAAGAAAGCCCAAAGAATGCCCAAAGAAAGGGGAAAGAAAGCAAAAAGAAAGCCAAAAGAAAGCCCAAAGAAAGCCAAAAGAAAGCCCAAAGAAAGGGGAAAGAAAGCCCAAAGAAAGGGGAAAGAAAGCCCAAAGAAAGCCGAAAGAAAGGGGAAAGAATCCCAAAGAAAGCCCAAAGAAAGCCCAAAGAAAGCCCAGAGAAAGCCCATAGAAAGCCCAAAGAAAGCCCAAATAAAGCCCAAAGAAAGCCCAAAGAAAGGGGAAGGAAAGCCCAAAGAAAGCCCAAAGAAAGCCCAAAGAAAGCCCAAAGAAAGGGGAAAGAAAGCCCAAAGAAATCCCAAAGAAAGGGGAAAGAAAGCCCAAAGAAAGGGGAAAGAAAGCTCAAAGAAAGCCCAAAGAAAGGGGAAAGAAAGCCCAAAGAAAGGGGAAAGAAAGCCCAAAGAAAGCCCAAAGAAAGCCCCAAGAAAGGGGAAAGAAAGCCCAAAGAAAGGGGAAAGAAAGCCCAAAGAAAGGGGAAAGAAAGCTCAAAGAAAGCCCAAAGAAAGGGGAAAGAAAGCCCAAAGAAAGGGGAAAGAAAGCCCAAAGAAAGCCCAAAGAAAGGGGAAAGAAAGCCAAAGAAAGCCCAAAGAAAGGGGAAAGAAAGCCCAAAGAAAGGGGAAAGAAAGCCCAAAGAAAGCCCAAAGAAAGCCCAAAGAAAGGGGAAAGAAAGCCCAAAGAAAGCCCAAAGAAAGGAGAAAGAAGCCCAAAAAAAGCCCAAAGAAAGCCCAAAGAAAGCCCAGAGAAAGCCCATAGAAAGCCCAAAAAAAGCCCAAAGAAAGCCCAAAGAAAGCCCAAAGAAAGGGGAAGGAACGCCCAAAGAAAGCCCAAAGAAAGCCCAAAGAAAGCCCAAAGAAAGCCCAAAGAAAGCGGAAAGAAAGCCCAAAGAAAGGGGAAAGAAAGCCCAAAGAAAGCCCAAAGAAAGCCCCAAGAAAGGGGAAAGAAAGCCCAAAGAAAGGGGAAAGGAAGCCCAAAGAAAGCCCAAAGAAAGCCCAAAGAAAGCCCAAAGAAAGGGGAAAGAAAGCCCAAAGAAATCCCAAAGAAAGGGGAAAGAAAGCCCAAAGACAGCCCAAAGAAAGCCCAAAGAAAGGGGAAAGAAAGCCCAAAGAATGCCCAAAGAAAGGGGAAAGAAAGCAAAAAGAAAGCCAAAAGAAAGCCCAAAGAAATCCAAAAGAAAGCCCAAAGAAAGGGGAAAGAAAGCCCAAAGAAAGGGGAAAGAAAGCCCAAAGAAAGCCGAAAGAAAGGGGAAAGAATCCCAAAGAAAGCCCAAAGAAAGCCCAAAGAAAGCCCAGAGAAAGCCCATAGAAAGCCCAAAGAAAGCCCAAATAAAGCCCAAAGAAAGCCCAAAGAAAGGGGAAGGAAAGCCCAAAGAAAGCCCAAAGAAAGCCCAAAGAAAGCCGAAAGAAAGCCCAAAGAAAGCCCAAAGTAAGCCCAAAGGAAGCTCAAAGAAAGCCCAAAGAAAGCCCAAAGAAAGGGGAAAGAAAGCCCAAAGAAATCCCAAAGAAAGGGGAAAGAAAGCCCAAAGACAGCCCAAAGAAAGCCCAAAGAAAGGGGAAAGAAAGCCCAAAGAATGCCCAAAGAAAGGGGAAAGAAAGCAAAAAGAAAGCCAAAAGAAAGCCCAAAGAAAGCCAAAAGAAAGCCCAAAGAAAGGGGAAAGAAAGCCCAAAGAAAGGGGAAAGAAAGCCCAAAGACAGCCCAAAGAAAGCCCAAAGAAAGGGGAAAGAAAGCCCAAAGAATGCCCAAAGAAAGGGGAAAGAAAGCAAAAAGAAAGCCAAAAGAAAGCCCAAAGAAAGCCAAAAGAAAGCCCAAAGAAAGGGGAAAGAAAGCCCAAAGAAAGGGGAAAGAAAGCCCAAAGAAAGCCGAAAGAAAGGGGAAAGAATCCCAAAGAAAGCCCAAAGAAAGCCCAAAGAAAGCCCAGAGAAAGCCCATAGAAAGCCCAAAGAAAGCCCAAATAAAGCCCAAAGAAAGCCCAAAGAAAGGGGAAGGAAAGCCCAAAGAAAGCCCAAAGAAAGCCCAAAGAAAGCCCAAAGAAAGGGGAAAGAAAGCCCAAAGAAATCCCAAAGAAAGCCCAAAGAAAGCCCAAAGAAAGGGGAAAGAAAGCTCAAAGAAAGCCCAAAGAAAGGGGAAAGAAAGCCCAAAGAAAGGGGAAAGAAAGCCCAAAGAAAGCCCAAAGAAAGGGGAAAGAAAGCCCAAAGAAAGCCCAAAGAAAGGGGAAAGAAAGCCCAAAGAAAGGGGAAAGAAAGCTCAAAGAAAGCCCAAAGAAAGGGGAAAGAAAGCCCAAAGAAAGGGGAAAGAAAGCCCAAAGAAAGCCCAAAGAAAGGGGAAAGAAAGCCCAAAGAAAGCCCAAAGAAAGGGGAAAGAAAGCCCAAAGAAAGGGGAAAGAAAGCCCAAAGAAAGACCAAAGAAAGCCCAAAGAAAGGGGAAAGAAAGCCCAAAGAAAGCCCAAAGAAAGGAGAAAGAAGCCCAAAAAAAGCCCAAAGAAAGCCCAAAGAAAGCCCAGAGAAAGCCCATAGAAAGCCCAAAAAAAGCCCAAAGAAAGCCCAAAGAAAGCCCAAAGAAAGGGGAAGGAAAGCCCAAAGAAAGCCCAAAGAAAGCCCAAAGAAAGCCCAAAGAAAGCCCAAAGAAAGCGGAAAGAAAGCCCAAAGAAAGGGGAAAGAAAGCCCAAAGAAAGCCCAAAGAAAGCCCCAAGAAAGGGGAAAGAAAGCCCAAAGAAAGGGGAAAGGAAGCCCAAAGAAAGCCCAAAGAAAGCCCAAAGAAAGCCCAAAGAAAGGGGAAAGAAAGCCCAAAGAAATCCCAAAGAAAGGGGAAAGAAAGCCCAAAGACAGCCCAAAGAAAGCCCAAAGAAGGGGGAAAGAAAGCCCAAAGAATGCCCAAAGAAAGGGGAAAGAAAGCAAAAAGAAAGCCAAAAGAAAGCCCAAAGAAAGCCAAAAGAAAGCCCAAAGAAAGGGGAAAGAAAGCCCAAAGAAAGCCGAAAGAAAGGGGAAAGAATCCCAAAGAAAGCCCAAAGAAAGCCCAAAGAAAGCCCAGAGAAAGCCCATAGAAAGCCCAAAGAAAGCCCAAATAAAGCCCAAAGAAAGCCCAAAGAAAGGGGAAGGAAAGCCCAAAGAAAGCCCAAAGAAAGCCCAAAGAAAGCCGAAAGAAAGCCCAAAGAAAGCCCAAAGTAAGCCCAAAGGAAGCTCAAAGAAAGCCCAAAGAAAGCCCAAAGAAAGGGGAAAGAAAGCCCAAAGAAATCCCAAAGAAAGGGGAAAGAAAGCCCAAAGACAGCCCAAAGAAAGCCCAAAGAAAGGGGAAAGAAAGCCCAAAGAATGCCCAAAGAAAGGGGAAAGAAAGCAAAAAGAAAGCCAAAAGAAAGCCCAAAGAAAGCCAAAAGAAAGCCCAAGGAAAGGGGAAAGAAAGCCCAAAGAAAGGGGAAAGAAAGCCCAAAGACAGCCCAAAGAAAGCCCAAAGAAAGGGGAAAGAAAGCCCAAAGAATGCCCAAAGAAAGGGGAAAGAAAGCAAAAAGAAAGCCAAAAGAAAGCCCAAAGAAAGCCAAAAGAAAGCCCAAAGAAAGGGGAAAGAAAGCCCAAAGAAAGGGGAAAGAAAGCCCAAAGAAAGCCGAAAGAAAGGGGAAAGAATCCCAAAGAAAGCCCAAAGAAAGCCCAAAGAAAGCCCAGAGAAAGCCCATAGAAAGCCCAAAGAAAGCCCAAATAAAGCCCAAAGAAAGCCCAAAGAAAGGGGAAGGAAAGCCCAAAGAAAGCCCAAAGAAAGCCCAAAGAAAGCCCAAAGAAAGGAGAAAGAAAGCCCTAAGAAATCCCAAAGAAAGGGGAAATAAAGCCCAAAGAAAGGGGAAAGAAAGCTCAAAGAAAGCCCAAAGAAAGGGGAAAGAAAGCCCAAAGAAAGGGGAAAGAAAGCCCAAAGAAAGCCCAAAGAAAGGGGAAAGAAAGCCCAAAGAAAGCCCAAAGAAAGGGGAAAGAAAGCCCAAAGAAAGGGGAAAGAAAGCCCAAAGAAAGCCCAAAGAAAGCCCAAAGAAAGGGGAAAGAAAGCCCAAAGAAAGCCCAAAGAAAGGAGAAAGAAGCCCAAAAAAAGCCCAAAGAAAGCCCAAAGAAAGCCCAGAGAAAGCCCATAGAAAGCCCAAAAAAAGCCCAAAGAAAGCCCAAAGAAAGCCCAAAGAAAGGGGAAGGAAAGCCCAAAGAAAGCCCAAAGAAAGCCCAAAGAAAGCCCAAAGACAGCCCAAAGAAATCCCAAAGAAAGGCCAAAGAAAGGTGAAAGAAAGGGGAAAGAAAGCCCAAAGAAAGGGGAAAGAAATCCCAAAGAAAGGGGAAAGAAATCCCAAAGAAAGGGGAAAGAAATCCCAAAGAAAGGGGAAAGAAAGCCCAAAGAAAGGGGAAAGAAAGCCCAAAGAAATCCCAAAGAAAGCCCAAAGAAAGGGGAAAGAAAGCCCAAAGAAAGGGGATAGAAAGCCCAAAGAAAGGGGAAAGAAAGCCCAAAGAAAGCCCAAAGAAAGGGGAAAGAAAGGGGAAGATAGCCCAAAGAAAGCCCAAAGAAAGTCCAAAGAAAGGGGAAAGAAAGCCCAAAGAAAGGGAAAAGAAAGCCCAAAGAAAGCCCAAAGAAAGCCTAAAGAAAGGGGAAAGAAAGTGAAAAGAAAGCCCAAAGAAAGGGGAAAGAAAGCCCAAAGAAAGCCCAAAGAAAACCTAAAGAAAGGGGAAAGAAAGCCCAAAGAATGCCCAAAGAAAGGGGAAAGAAAGCCCAAAGAAAGCCCAAAGAAAGCCCAAAGAAAGCCCAAAGGAAGCCGAAAGAAAGGGGAAAGAAAGCCCAAAGAAAGCCCAAAGAAAGGGGAAAGAAGCCCAAAGAAAGCCCAGAGAAAGCCCAAAGAAAGCCCAAAGAAAGCCCAGAGAAAGCCCATATAAAGCCCAAAGAAAGCCCAAAGAAAGCCCAAAGAAAGCCCAAAGAAAGGGGAAGGAAAGCCCAAAGAAAGCCCAAAGAAAGCCCAAAGAAAGCCCAAAGAAAGCCCAAAGAAAGGGGAAAGAAAGCCCAAAGAAAGGGTAAAGAAAGCCCAAAGAAAGCCCAAAGAAAGCCCCACGAAAGGGGAAAGAAAGCCCAAAGAAAGGGGAAAGAAAGCCCAAAGAAATCCCAAAGAAATTCCAAAGAAAGCCCAAAGAAAGCCCAAAGGAAGCCCAAGGAAAGCCCAAAGAAAGCCCAAAGAAAGCCCAAAGAAAGGGGAAAGAAAGCCCAAAGAAAGCCCAAAGAAAGCCCAAAGAAAACCCAAAGAAAGCCCAAAGAAAGCCCAAAGAAAGGGGAAAGAAAGGGGAAAGAAAGCCCAAAGAAAGGGGAAAGAAAGCCCAAAGAAAGGGGAAAGAAATCCCAAAGAAAGGGGAAAGAAAGCCCAAAGAAATGGGAAAGAAAGCCCAAAGAAAGGGGAAAGAAAGCCCAAAGAAAGCCCAAAGAAAGGGGAAAGAAAGCCCGAAGAAAGGGGAAAGAAAGCCCAAAGAAAGGGGGTAGAAAGCCCAAAGAAAGGGGAAAGAAAGCCCAAAGAAAGGGTGATAAAGCCCAAAGAAAGCCCAAAGAAAGCCCAAAGAAAGCCTAAAGAAAGGGGAAAGAAAGCCCAAAGAAAGCCCAAAGAAAGGGGAAAGAAAGGGGAAGATAGCCCAAAGAAAGCCCAAGGAAAGGGGAAAGAAAGCCCAAAGAAAGTCCAAAGTAAGGGGAAAGAAAGCCCAAAGAAAGGGGAAAGAAAGCCCAAAGAAAGCCCAAAGAAAGCCTAAAGAAAGGGGAAAGAAAGCCAAAAGAAAGCCCAAAGAAAGGGGAAAGAAAGCACAAAGAAAGCCCAAAGAAAGGGGAAAGAAAGCCCAAAGAATGCCCAAAGAAAGGGGAAAGAAAGCCCAAAGAAAGCCCAATGAAAGCCAAAAGAAAGGGGAAGGAAAGCCCAAAGAAAGCCCAAAGAAAGCCCAAAGAAAGCCGAAAGAAAGCCCAAAGAAAGCCCAAAGTAAGCCCAAAGGAAGCTCAAAGAAAGCCCAAAGAAAGCCCAAAGAAAGGGGAAAGAAAGCCCAAAGAAATCCCAAAGAAAGGGGAAAGAAAGCCCAAAGACAGCCCAAAGAAAGCCCAAAGAAAGGGGAAAGAAAGCCCAAAGAATGCCCAAAGAAAGGGGAAAGAAAGCAAAAAGAAAGCCAAAAGAAAGCCCAAAGAAAGCCAAAAGAAAGCCCAAAGAAAGGGGAAAGAAAGCCCAAAGAAAGGGGAAAGAAACCCCAAAGAAAGCCGAAAGAAAGGGGAAAGAATCCCAAAGAAAGCCCAAAGAAAGCCCAAAGAAAGCCCAGAGAAAGCCCATAGAAAGCCCAAAGAAAGCCCAAATAAAGCCCAAAGAAAGCCCAAAGAAAGGGGAAGGAAAGCCCAAAGAAAGCCCAAAGAAAGCCCAAAGAAAGCCCAAAGAAAGGGGAAAGAAAGCCCAAAGAAATCCCAAAGAAAGGGGAAAGAAAGCCCAAAGAAAGGGGAAAGAAAGCTCAAAGAAAGCCCAAAGAAAGGGGAAAGAAAGCCCAAAGAAAGGGGAAAGAAAGCCCAAAGAAAGCCCAAAGAAAGGGGAAAGAAAGCCCAAAGAAAGGGGATAGAAAGCCCAAAGAAAGGGGAAAGAAAGCCCAAAGAAAGCCCAAAGAAAGGGGAAAGAAAGGGGAAGATAGCCCAAAGAAAGCCCAAAGAAAGTCCAAAGAAAGGGGAAAGAAAGCCCAAAGAAAGGGAAAAGAAAGCCCAAAGAAAGCCCAAAGAAAGCCTAAAGAAAGGGGAAAGAAAGTGAAAAGAAAGCCCAAAGAAAGGGGAAAGAAAGCCCAAAGAAAGCCCAAAGAAAACCTAAAGAAAGGGGAAAGAAAGCCCAAAGAATGCCCAAAGAAAGGGGAAAGAAAGCCCAAAGAAAGCCCAAAGAAAGCCCAAAGAAAGCCCAAAGGAAGCCGAAAGAAAGGGGAAAGAAAGCCCAAAGAAAGCCCAAAGAAAGGGGAAAGAAGCCCAAAGAAAGCCCAGAGAAAGCCCAAAGAAAGCCCAAAGAAAGCCCAGAAAAAGCCCATATAAAGCCCAAAGAAAGCCCAAAGAAAGCCCAAAGAAAGCCCAAAGAAAGGGGAAGGAAAGCCCAAAGAAAGCCCAAAGAAAGCCCAAAGAAAGCCCAAAGAAAGCCCAAAGAAAGGGGAAAGAAAGCCCAAAGAAAGGGTAAAGAAAGCCCAAAGAAAGCCCAAAGAAAGCCCCACGAAAGGGGAAAGAAAGCCCAAAGAAAGGGGAAAGAAAGCCCAAAGAAATCCCAAAGAAATTCCAAAGAAAGCCCAAAGAAAGCCCAAAGGAAGCCCAAGGAAAGCCCAAAGAAAGCCCAAAGAAAGCCCAAAGAAAGGGGAAAGAAAGCCCAAAGAAAGCCCAAAGAAAGCCCAAAGAAAACCCAAAGAAAGCCCAAAGAAAGCCCAAAGAAAGGGGAAAGAAAGGGGAAAGAAAGCCCAAAGAAAGGGGAAAGAAAGCCCAAAGAAAGGGGAAAGAAATCCCAAAGAAAGGGGAAAGAAAGCCCAAAGAAATGGGAAAGAAAGCCCAAAGAAAGGGGAAAGAAAGCCCAAAGAAAGCCCAAAGAAAGGGGAAAGAAAGCCCGAAGAAAGGGGAAAGAAAGCCCAAAGAAAGGGGGTAGAAAGCCCAAAGAAAGGGGAAAGAAAGCCCAAAGAAAGGGGGATAAAGCCCAAAGAAAGCCCAAAGAAAGCCCAAAGAAAGCCTAAAGAAAGGGGAAAGAAAGCCCAAAGAAAGCCCAAAGAAAGGGGAAAGAAAGGGGAAGATAGCCCAAAGAAAGCCCAAGGAAAGGGGAAAGAAAGCCCAAAGAAAGTCCAAAGTAAGGGGAAAGAAAGCCCAAAGAAAGGGGAAAGAAAGCCCAAAGAAAGCCCAAAGAAAGCCTAAAGAAAGGGGAAAGAAAGCCAAAAGAAAGCCCAAAGAAAGGGGAAAGAAAGCACAAAGAAAGCCCAAAGAAAGGGGAAAGAAAGCCCAAAGAATGCCCAAAGAAAGGGGAAAGAAAGCCCAAAGAAAGCCCAATGAAAGCCAAAAGAAAGGGGAAGGAAAGCCCAAAGAAAGCCCAAAGAAAGCCCAAAGAAAGCCGAAAGAAAGCCCAAAGAAAGCCCAAAGTAAGCCCAAAGGAAGCTCAAAGAAAGCCCAAAGAAAGCCCAAAGAAAGGGGAAAGAAAGCCCAAAGAAATCCCAAAGAAAGGGGAAAGAAAGCCCAAAGACAGCCCAAAGAAAGCCCAAAGAAAGGGGAAAGAAAGCCCAAAGAATGCCCAAAGAAAGGGGAAAGAAAGCAAAAAGAAAGCCAAAAGAAAGCCCAAAGAAAGCCAAAAGAAAGCCCAAAGAAAGGGGAAAGAAAGCCCAAAGAAAGGGGAAAGAAACCCCAAAGAAAGCCGAAAGAAAGGGGAAAGAATCCCAAAGAAAGCCCAAAGAAAGCCCAAAGAAAGCCCAGAGAAAGCCCATAGAAAGCCCAAAGAAAGCCCAAATAAAGCCCAAAGAAAGCCCAAAGAAAGGGGAAGGAAAGCCCAAAGAAAGCCCAAAGAAAGCCCAAAGAAAGCCCAAAGAAAGGGGAAAGAAAGCCCAAAGAAATCCCAAAGAAAGGGGAAAGAAAGCCCAAAGAAAGGGGAAAGAAAGCTCAAAGAAAGCCCAAAGAAAGGGGAAAGAAAGCCCAAAGAAAGGGGAAAGAAAGCCCAAAGAAAGCCCAAAGAAAGGGGAAAGAAAGCCCAAAGAAAGCCCAAAGAAAGGGGAAAGAAAGCCCAAAGAAAGGGGAAAGAAAGCCCAAAGAAAGCCCAAAGAAAGCCCAAAGAAAGGGGAAAGAAAGCCCAAAGAAAGCCCAAAGAAAGCCCAAAGGAAGCCCAAGGAAAGCCCAAAGAAAGCCCAAAGAAAGCCCAAAGAAAGGGGAAAGAAAGGCCAAGGAAATCCCAAAGAAAGCCCAAAGACAGCCCAAAGAAATCCCAAAGAAAGCCCAAAGAAAGGTGAAAGAAAGGGGAAAGAAAGCCCAAAGAAAGGGGAAAGAAAGCCCAAAGAAAGGGGAAAGAAAGCCCAAAGAAAGGGGAAAGAAAGCCCAAAGAAAGTGGAAAGAAATCCCAAAGAAAGGGGAAAGAAAGCCCAAAGAAAGGGGAAACAAATCCCAAAGAAAGGGGAAAGAAAGCCCAAAGAAAGGGGAAAGAAAGCCCAAAGAAAGGGGAAAGAAAGCCCAAAGAAAGGGGAAAGAAAGCCCAAAAAAAGCCCAAAGAAAGCCCAAAAAAAGCCCAAAGAAAGCCCAAAGAAAGCCCAAAGAAAGCCCAAAGAAAGGGGAAAGAAAGCCCAAAGAAAGCCCAAAGAAAGGGGAAAGAAAGCCCAAAGAAAGGGAAAAGAAAGCCCAAAGAAAGCCCAAAGAAAGCCTAAAGAAAGGGGAAAGAAAGTGAAAAGAAAGCCCAAAGAAAGGGGAAAGAAAGCCCAAAGAAAGGGGAAAGAAAGCCCAAAGAAAGGGGAAAGAAAGCCCAAAGAATGCCCAAAGAAAGGGGAAAGAAAGCCCAAAGAAAGCCCAAAGAAAGCCCAAAGAAAGGGGAAAGAAAGCCCAAAGAAAGGGGAAAGAAAGCCCAAAGAAAGCCCAAAGAAAGGGGAAAGAAGCCCAAAGAAAGCCCAAAGAAAGCCCAAAGAAAGCCCAGAGAAAGCCCAAAGAAAGCCCAAAGAAAGCCCAGAGAAAGCCCATATAAAGCCCATATAAAGCCCAAAGAAAGCCGAAAGAAAGCCCAAAGAAAGCCCAAAGAAATTCCAAAGAAAGCCCAAAGAAAGCCCAAAGGAAGCCCAAGGAAAGCCCAAAGAAAGCCCAAAGAAAGCCCAAAGAAAGGGGAAAGAAAGCCCAAAGAAAGCCCAAAGAAAGCCCAAAGAAAGGGGAAGGAAAGCCCAAAGAAAGCCCAAAGAAAGCCCAAAGAAATCCCAAAGAAAGGGGAAAGAAAGCCCAAAGAAAGGGGAAAGAAAGCTCAAAGAAAGCCCAAAGAAAGGGGAAAGAAAGCCCAAAGAAAGCCCAAAGAAAGGGGAAAGAAAGCCCAAAGAAAGCCCAAAGAAAGGGGAAAGAAAGCCCAAAGAAAGGGGAAAGAAAGCCCAAAGAAAGCCCAAAGAAAGGGGAAAGAAAGCAAAAAGAAAGCCAAAAGAAAGCCCAAAGAAAGCCAAAAGAAAGCCCAAAGAAAGGGGAAAGAAAGCCCAAAGAAAGGGGAAAGAAAGCCCAAAGAAAGCGGAAAGAAAGGGGAAAGAATCCCAAAGAAAGCCCAAAGAAAGCCCAAAGAAAGCCCAGAGAAAGCCCATAGAAAGCCCAAAGAAAGCCCAAATAAAGCCCAAAGAAAGCCCAAAGAAAGGGGAAGGAAAGCCCAAAGAAAGCCCAAAGAAAGCCCAAAGAAAGCCTAAAGAAAGGGGAAAGAAAGCCCAAAGAAATCCCAAAGAAAGGGGAAAGAAAGCCCAAAGAAAGGGGAAAGAAAGCTCAAAGAAAGCCCAAAGAAAGGGGAAAGAAAGCCCAAAGAAAGGGGAAAGAAAGCCCAAAGAAAGCCCAAAGAAAGGGGAAAGAAAGCCCAAAGAAAGCCCAAAGAAAGGGGAAAGAAAGCCCAAAGAAAGGGGAAAGAAAGCCCAAAGAAAGCCCAAAGAAAGACCAAAGAAAGGGGAAAGAAAGCCCAAAGAAAGCCCAAAGAAAGGAGAAAGAAGCCCAAAAAAAGCCCAAAGAAAGCCCAAAGAAAGCCCAGAGAAAGCCCATAGAAAGCCCAAAAAAAGCCCAAAGAAAGCCCAAAGAAAGCCCAAAGAAAGGGGAAGGAAAGCCCAGAGAAAGCCCAAAGAAAGCCCAAAGAAAGCCCAAAGAAAGCCCAAAGAAAGCGGAAAGAAAGCCCAAAGAAAGGGGAAAGAAAGCCCAAAGAAAGCCCAAAGAAAGCCCCAAGAAAGGGGATAGAAAGCCCAAAGAAAGGGGAAAGGAAGCCCAAAGAAAGCCCAAAGAAAGCCCAAAGAAAGCCCAAAGAAAGCCCAAAGAAAGGGGAGAGAAAGCCCAAAGAAATCCCAAAGAAAGGGGAAAGAAAGCCCAAAGACAGCCCAAAGAAAGCCCAAAGAAAGGGGAAAGAAAGCCCAAAGAATGCCCAAAGAAAGGGGAAAGAAAGCAAAAAGAAAGCCAAAAGAAAGCCCAAAGAAAGCCAAAAGAAAGCCCAAAGAAAGGGGAAAGAAAGCCCAAAGAAAGGGGAAAGAAAGCCCAAAGAAAGCCGAAAGAAAGGGGAAAGAATCCCAAAGAAAGCCCAAAGAAAGCCCAGAGAAAGCCCAGAGAAAGCCCAAAGAAAGCCCAAATAAAGCCCAAAGAAAGCCCAAAGAAAGGGGAAGGAAAGCCCAAAGAAAGCCCAAAGAAAGCCCAAAGAAAGCCCAAAGAAAGGGGAAAGAAAGCCCAAAGAAATCCCAAAGAAAGGGGAAAGAAAGCCCAAAGAAAGGGGAAAGAAAGCTCAAAGAAAGCCCAAAGAAAGGGGAAAGAAAGCCCAAAGAAAGGGGAAAGAAAGCCCAAAGAAAGCCCAAAGAAAGGGGAAAGAAAGCCCAAAGAAAGGGGAAAGAAAGCCCAAAGAAAGGGGAAAGAAAGCCCAAAGAAAGCCCAAAGAAAGCCAAAAGAAAGGGGAAAGAAAGCCCAAAGAAAGCCCAAAGAAAGGAGAAAGAAGCCCAAAAAAAGCCCAAAGAAAGCCCAAAGAAAGCCCAGAGAAAGCCCATAGAAAGCCCAAAAAAAGCCCAAAGAAAGCCCAAAGAAAGCCCAAAGAAAGGGGAAGGAAAGCCCAAAGAAAGCCCAAAGAAAGCCCAAAGAAAGCCCAAAGAAAGCCCAGAGAAAGCCCATATAAAGCCCATATAAAGCCCAAAGAAAGCCGAAAGAAAGCCCAAAGAAAGCCCAAAGAAATTCCAAAGAAAGCCCAAAGAAAGCCCAAAGGAAGCCCAAGGAAAGCCCAAAGAAAGCCCAAAGAAAGCCCAAAGAAAGGGGAAAGAAAGCCCAAAGAAAGCCCAAAGAAAGCCCAAAGAAAGGGGAAGGAAAGCCCAAAGAAAGCCCAAAGAAAGCCCAAAGAAATCCCAAAGAAAGGGGAAAGAAAGCCCAAAGAAAGGGGAAAGAAAGCTCAAAGAAAGCCCAAAGAAAGGGGAAAGAAAGCCCAAAGAAAGCCCAAAGAAAGGGGAAAGAAAGCCCAAAGAAAGCCCAAAGAAAGGGGAAAGAAAGCCCAAAGAAAGGGGAAAGAAAGCCCAAAGAAAGCCCAAAGAAAGGGGAAAGAAAGCAAAAAGAAAGCCAAAAGAAAGCCCAAAGAAAGCCAAAAGAAAGCCCAAAGAAAGGGGAAAGAAAGCCCAAAGAAAGGGGAAAGAAAGCCCAAAGAAAGCGGAAAGAAAGGGGAAAGAATCCCAAAGAAAGCCCAAAGAAAGCCCAAAGAAAGCCCAGAGAAAGCCCATAGAAAGCCCAAAGAAAGCCCAAATAAAGCCCAAAGAAAGCCCAAAGAAAGGGGAAGGAAAGCCCAAAGAAAGCCCAAAGAAAGCCCAAAGAAAGCCTAAAGAAAGGGGAAAGAAAGCCCAAAGAAATCCCAAAGAAAGGGGAAAGAAAGCCCAAAGAAAGGGGAAAGAAAGCTCAAAGAAAGCCCAAAGAAAGGGGAAAGAAAGCCCAAAGAAAGGGGAAAGAAAGCCCAAAGAAAGCCCAAAGAAAGGGGAAAGAAAGCCCAAAGAAAGCCCAAAGAAAGGGGAAAGAAAGCCCAAAGAAAGGGGAAAGAAAGCCCAAAGAAAGCCCAAAGAAAGACCAAAGAAAGGGGAAAGAAAGCCCAAAGAAAGCCCAAAGAAAGGAGAAAGAAGCCCAAAAAAAGCCCAAAGAAAGCCCAAAGAAAGCCCAGAGAAAGCCCATAGAAAGCCCAAAAAAAGCCCAAAGAAAGCCCAAAGAAAGCCCAAAGAAAGGGGAAGGAAAGCCCAGAGAAAGCCCAAAGAAAGCCCAAAGAAAGCCCAAAGAAAGCCCAAAGAAAGCGGAAAGAAAGCCCAAAGAAAGGGGAAAGAAAGCCCAAAGAAAGCCCAAAGAAAGCCCCAAGAAAGGGGATAGAAAGCCCAAAGAAAGGGGAAAGGAAGCCCAAAGAAAGCCCAAAGAAAGCCCAAAGAAAGCCCAAAGAAAGCCCAAAGAAAGGGGAGAGAAAGCCCAAAGAAATCCCAAAGAAAGGGGAAAGAAAGCCCAAAGACAGCCCAAAGAAAGCCCAAAGAAAGGGGAAAGAAAGCCCAAAGAATGCCCAAAGAAAGGGGAAAGAAAGCAAAAAGAAAGCCAAAAGAAAGCCCAAAGAAAGCCAAAAGAAAGCCCAAAGAAAGGGGAAAGAAAGCCCAAAGAAAGGGGAAAGAAAGCCCAAAGAAAGCCGAAAGAAAGGGGAAAGAATCCCAAAGAAAGCCCAAAGAAAGCCCAGAGAAAGCCCAGAGAAAGCCCAAAGAAAGCCCAAATAAAGCCCAAAGAAAGCCCAAAGAAAGGGGAAGGAAAGCCCAAAGAAAGCCCAAAGAAAGCCCAAAGAAAGCCCAAAGAAAGGGGAAAGAAAGCCCAAAGAAATCCCAAAGAAAGGGGAAAGAAAGCCCAAAGAAAGGGGAAAGAAAGCTCAAAGAAAGCCCAAAGAAAGGGGAAAGAAAGCCCAAAGAAAGGGGAAAGAAAGCCCAAAGAAAGCCCAAAGAAAGGGGAAAGAAAGCCCGAAGAAAGCCCAAAGAAAGGGGAAAGAAAGCCCAAAGAAAGGGGAAAGAAAGCCCAAAGAAAGCCCAAAGAAAGCCAAAAGAAAGGGGAAAGAAAGCCCAAAGAAAGCCCAAAGAAAGGAGAAAGAAGCCCAAAAAAAGCCCAAAGAAAGCCCAAAGAAAGCCCAGAGAAAGCCCATAGAAAGCCCAAAAAAAGCCCAAAGAAAGCCCAAAGAAAGCCCAAAGAAAGGGGAAGGAAAGCCCAAAGAAAGCCCAAAGAAAGCCCAAAGAAAGCCCAAAGAAAGCTCAAAGAAAGCGGAAAGAAAGCCCAAAGAAAGGGGAAAGAAAGCCCAAAGAAAGCCCAAAGAAAGCCCCAAGAAAGGGGAAAGAAAGCCCAAAGAAAGGGGAAAGGAAGCCCAAAGAAAGCCCAAAGAAAGCCCAAAGAAAGCCCAAAGAAAGCCCAAAGAAAGCCCAAAGGAAGCCCAAGGAAAGCCCAAAGAAAGCCCAAAGAAAGCCCAAAGAAAGGGGAAAGAAAGCCCAAGGAAATCCCAAAGAAAGCCCAAAGACAGCCCAAAGAAATCCCAAAGAAAGCCCAAAGAAAGGTGAAAGAAAGGGGAAAGAAAGCCCAAAGAAAGGGGAAAGAAAGCCCAAAGAAAGGGGAAAGAAAGCCAAAAGAAATGGGAAAGAAAGCCCAAAGAAAGTGGAAAGAAATCCCAAAGAAAGGGGAACGAAATCCCAAAGAAAGGGGAAAGAAAGCCCAAAGACAGGGGAAAGAAATCCCAAAGAAAGGGGAAAGAAAGCCCAAAGAAAGGGGAAAGAAAGCCCAAAGAAAGGGGAAAGAAAGCCCAAAGAAAGGGGAAAGAAAGCCCAAAGAAAGCCCAAAGAAAGGGGAAAGAAAGCAAAAAGAAAGCCAAAAGAAAGCCCAAAGAAAGCCAAAAGAAAGCCCAAAGAAAGGGGAAAGAAAGCCCAAAGAAAGGGGAAAGAAAGCCCAAAGAAAGCCGAAAGAAAGGGGAAAGACTCCCAAAGAAAGCCCAAAGAAAGCCCAAAGAAAGCCCAGAGAAAGCCCATAGAAAGCCCAAAGAAAGCCCAAATAAAGCCCAAAGAAAGCCCAAAGAAAGGGGAAGGAAAGCCCAAAGAAAGCCCAAAGAAAGCCCAAAGAAAGCCCAAAGAAAGGGGAAAGAAAGCCCAAAGAAATCCCAAAGAAAGGGGAAAGAAAGCCCAAAGAAAGGGGAAAGAAAGCTCAAAGAAAGCCCAAAGAAAGGGGAAAGAAAGCCCAAAGAAAGGGGAAAGAAAGCCCAAAGAAAGCCCAAAGAAAGGGGAAAGAAAGCCCAAAGAAAGCCCAAAGAAAGGGGAAAGAAAGCCCAAAGAAAGGGGAAAGAAAGCCCAAAGAAAGCCCAAAGAAAGCCCAAAGAAAGGGGAAAGAAAGCCCAAAGAAAGCCCAAAGAAAGGAGAAAGAAGCCCAAAAAAAGCCCAAAGAAAGCCCAAAGAAAGCCCAGAGAAAGCCCATAGAAAGCCCAAAAAAAGCCCAAAGAAAGCCCAAAGAAAGCCCAAAGAAAGGGGAAGGAAAGCCCAAAGAAAGCCCAAAGAAAGCCCAAAGAAAGCCCAAAGAAAGCCCAAAGAAAGCGGAAAGAAAGCCCAAAGAAAGGGGAAAGAAAGCCCAAAGAAAGCCCAAAGAAAGCCCCAAGAAAGGGGATAGAAAGCCCAAAGAAAGGGGAAAGGAAGCCCAAAGAAAGCCCAAAGAAAGCCCAAAGAAAGCCCAAAGAAAGCCCAAAGAAAGGGGAAAGAAAGCCCAAAGAAATCCCAAAGAAAGGGGAAAGAAAGCCCAAAGACAGCCCAAAGAAAGCCCAAAGAAAGGGGAAAGAAAGCCCAAAGAATGCCCAAAGAAAGGGGAAAGAAAGCAAAAAGAAAGCCAAAAGAAAGCCCAAAGAAAGCCAAAAGAAAGCCCAAAGAAAGGGGAAAGAAAGCCCAAAGAAAGGGGAAAGAAAGCCCAAAGAAAGCCGAAAGAAAGGGGAAAGAATCCCAAAGAAAGCCCAAAGAAAGCCCAGAGGAAGCCCAGAGAAAGCCCAAAGAAAGCCCAAATAAAGCCCAAAGAAAGCCCAAAGAAAGGGGAAGGAAAGCCCAAAGAAAGCCCAAAGAAAGCCCAAAGAAAGCCCAAAGAAAGGGGAAAGAAAGCCCAAAGAAATCCCAAAGAAAGGGGAAAGAAAGCCCAAAGAAAGGGGAAAGAAAGCTCAAAGAAAGCCCAAAGAAAGGGGAAAGAAAGCCCAAAGAAAGGGGAAAGAAAGCCCAAAGAAAGCCCAAAGAAAGGGGAAAGAAAGCCCAAAGAAAGCCCAAAGAAAGGGGAAAGAAAGCCCAAAGAAAGGGGAAAGAAAGCCCAAAGAAAGCCCAAAGAAAGCCAAAAGAAAGGGGAAAGAAAGCCCAAAGAAAGCCCAAAGAAAGGAGAAAGAAGCCCAAAAAAAGCCCAAAGAAAGCCCAAAGAAAGCCCAGAGAAAGCCCATAGAAAGCCCAAAAAAAGCCCAAAGAAAGCCCAAAGAAAGCCCAAAGAAAGGGGAAGGAAAGCCCAAAGAAAGCCCAAAGAAAGCCCAAAGAAAGCCCAAAGAAAGCCCAAAGAAAGCGGAAAGAAATCCCAAAGAAAGGGGAAAGAAAGCCCAAAGAAAGCCCAAAGAAAGCCCCAAGAAAGGGGAAAGAAAGCCCAAAGAAAGGGGAAAGGAAGCCCAAAGAAAGCCCAAAGAAAGCCCAAAGAAAGCCCAAAGAAAGCCCAAAGAAAGCCCAAAGGAAGCCCAAGGAAAGCCCAAAGAAAGCCCAAAGAAAGCCCAAAGAAAGGGGAAAGAAAGCCCAAGGAAATCCCAAAGAAAGCCCAAAGACAGCCCAAAGAAATCCCAAAGAAAGCCCAAAGAAAGGTGAAAGAAAGGGGAAAGAAAGCCCAAAGAAAGGGGAAAGAAAGCCCAAAGAAAGGGGAAAGAAAGCCCAAAGAAAGGGGAAAGAAAGCCCAAAGAAAGTGGAAAGAAATCCCAAAGAAAGGGGAACGAAATCCCAAAGAAAGGGGAAAGAAAGCCCAAAGACAGGGGAAAGAAATCCCAAAGAAAGGGGAAAGAAAGCCCAAAGAAAGGGGAAAGAAAGCCCAAAGAAAGGGGAAAGAAAGCCCAAAGAAAGGGGAAAGAAAGCCCAAAGAAAGGGGAAAGAAAGCCCAAAAAAAGCCCAAAGAAAGCCCAAAGAAAGCCCAAAGAAAGCTCAAAGAAAGGGGAAAGAAAGCCCAAAGAAAGCCCAAAGAAAGGGGAAAGAAAGGGGAAGATAGCCCAAAGAAAGCCCAAAGAAAGGGGAAAGAAAGCCCAAAGAAAGTCCAAAGAAAGGGGAAAGAAAGCCCAAAGAAAGGGAAAAGAAAGCCCAAAGAAAGCCTAAAGAAAGCCTAAAGAAAGGGGAAAGAAAGTGATAAGAAAGCCCAAAGAAAGGGGAAAGAAAGCCCAAAGAAAGGGGAAAGAAAGGGGAAAGAAAGCCCAAAGAATGCCCAAAGAAAGGGGAAAGAAAGCCCAAGGAAAGCCCAAAGAAAGGGGAAAGAAAGCCCAAAGAAAGGGGAAAGAAAGCCCAAAGAAAGCCCAAAGAAAGGGGAAAGAAGCCCAAAGAAAGCCCAAAGAAAGCCCAAAGAAAGCCCAGAGAAAGCCCAAAGAAAGCCCAAAGAAAGCCCAGAGAAAGCCCATATAAAGCCCATATAAAGCCCAAAGAAAGCCCAAAGAAAGCCCAAAGAAAGCCCAAAGAAATTCCAAAGAAAGCCCAAAGAAAGCCCAAAGGAAGCCCAAGGAAAGCCCAAAGAAAGCCCAAAGAAAGCCCAAAGAAAGGGGAAAGAAAGCCCAAAGAAAGCCCAAAGAAAGCCCAAAGAAAGCCCAAAGAAAGGGGAAAGAAAGGGGAAAGAAAGACCAAAGAAAGGGGAAAGAAAGCCCAAAGAAAGGGGAAAGAAATCCCAAAGAAAGGGGAAAGAAAGCCCAAAGAAATGGGAAAGAAAGCCCAAAGAAAGGGGAAAGAAAGCCCAAAGAAAGCCCAAAGAAAGCCCAAAGAAAGGGGAAAGAAAGCCCGAAGAAAGGGGAAAGAAAGCCCAAAGAAAGGGGATAGCAAGCCCAAAGAAAGGGGAAAGAAAGCCCAAAGAAAGGGGAAATAAAGCCCAAAGAAAGCCCAAAGAAAGCCTAAAGAAAGCCCAAAGAAAGGGGAAAGAAAGCCCAAAGAAAGCCCAAAGAAAGGGGAAAGAAAGGGGAAGATAGCCCAAAGAAATTGGAAAGAAAGGGGAAAGAAAGCCCAAAGAAAGTTCAAAGAAAGGGGAAAGAAAGCCCAAAGAAAGGGGAAAGAAAGCCCAAAGAAAGCAAAAGAAAGGGGAAAGAAAGCCCAAAGAATCCCCAAAGAAAGGGGAAAGAAAGCCAAAAGAAAGCCCAAAGAAAGGGGAAAGAAAGCACAAAGAAAGCCCAAAGAAAGGGGAAAGAAAGCCCAAAGAATGCCCAAAGAAAGGGGAAAGAAAGCCCAAAGAAAGCCCAATGAAAGCCCAAAGAAAGGGGAAGGAAAGCCCAAAGAAAGCCCAAAGAAAGCCCAAAGAAAGCCCAAAGAAAGCCCAAAGAAAGCGGAAAGAAAGCCCAAAGAAAGGGGAAAGAAAGCCCAAAGAAAGCCCAAAGAAAGCCCCAAGAAAGGGGAAAGAAAGCCCAAAGAAAGGGAAAAGAAAGCCCAAAGAAAGCCCAAAGAAAGCCTAAAGAAAGGGGAAAGAAAGTGAAAAGAAAGCCCAAAGAAAGGGGAAAGAAAGCCCAAAGAAAGGGGAAAGAAAGCCCAAAGAAAGGGGAAAGAAAGCCCAAAGAAAGCCCAAAGAAAGGGGAAAGAAAGCCCAAAGAATGCCCAAAGAAAGGGGAAAGAAAGCCCAAAGAAAGCCCAATGAAAGCCAAAAGAAAGGGGAATGAAAGCCCAAAGAAAGGGGAAAGAAAGCCCAAAGAAAGCCGAAAGAAAGCCCAAAGAAAGCCCAAAGTAAGCCCAAAGGAAGCTCAAAGAAAGCCCAAAGAAAGCCCAAAGAAAGGGGAAAGAAAGCCCAAAGAAAGCCCAAAGAAAGGGGAAAGAAAGCCCAAAGACAGCCCAAAGAAAGCCCAAAGAAAGGGGAAAGAAAGCCCAAAGAATGCCCAAAGAAAGGGGAAAGAAAGCAAAAAGAAAGCCAAAAGAAAGCCCAAAGAAAGCCCAAAGAAAGCCCAAAGAAAGGGGAAAGAAAGCCCAAAGAAAGGGGAAAGAAAGCCCAAAGAAATCCCAAAGAAAGGGGAAAGAATCCCAAAGAAAGCCCAAAGAAAGCCCAAAGAAAGCCCAGAGAAAGCCCATAGAAAGCCCAAAGAAAGACCAAAGAAAGCCCAAAGAAAGGGGAAGGAAAGCCCAAAGAAAGCCCAAAGAAAGCCCAAAGAAAGGGGAAAGAAAGCCCAAAGAAATCCCAAAGAAAGCCCAAAGAAAGGGGAAAGAAAGCCCAAAGAAAGGGGAAAGAAAGCCCAAAGAAAGGGGAAAGAAAGCCCAAAGAAAGCCCAAAGAAAGCCCAAAGAAATCCCAAAGAAAGCCCAAAGAAAGGGGAAAGAAAGCCCAAAGAAAGCCCAAAGAAAGGGGAAAGAAAGGGGAAGATAGCCCAAAGAAAGCCCAAAGAAAGCCCAAAGAAAGGGGAAAGAAAGCCCAAAGAAAGTCCAAAGAAAGGGGAAAGAAAGCCCAAAGAAAGCCCAAAGAAAGGGGAAAGAAATCCCAAAGAAAGCCTAAAGAAAGGGGAAAGAAAGCCAAAAGAAAGCCCAAAGAAAGGGGAAAGAAAGCCCAAAGAAAGCCCAAACAAAGCCCAAAGAAAGCCCAAAGAAAGGGGAAAGAAACCCCAAAGAAAGCCCAAAGAAAGCCCAAAGAAAGGGGAAAGAAAGCCCAAAGAAAGGGGAAAGAAAGCCCAAAGAAAGCCGAAAGAAAGCCCAAAGAAAGCCCAAAGGAAGGCGAAAGAAAGCCCAAAGAAAGCGCAAAAAAAGCCCAAAGAAAGCCCAAAGAAAGCCCAAAGAAAGCCCAAAGAAAGCCCAAAGAAAGCCCAAAGAAAGCCCAAAGAAAGCCCAAAGAAATGGGAAAGAAAGGGGAAGATAGCCCAAAGAAAGCCCAAAGAAAGGGGAAAGAAAGCCCAAAGAAAGTCCAAAGAAAGGGGAAAGAAAGCCCAAAGAAAGGGAAAAGAAAGCCCAAAGAAAGCCCAAAGAAAGCCTAAAGAAAGGGGAAACAAAGTGAAAAGAAAGCCCAAAGAAAGGGGAAAGAAAGCCCAAAGAAAGCCCAAAGAAAGCCCAAAGAAAGGGGAAAGAAAGCCCAAAGAATGCCCAAAGAAAGGGGAAAGAAAGCCCAAAGAAAGCCCAAAGAAAGCCCAAAGAAAGGGGAAAGAAAGCCCAAAGAAAGGGGAAAGAAAGCCGAAAGAAAGCCCAAAGAAAGGGGAAAGAAGCCCAGAGAAAGCCCAAAGAAAGCCCAAAGAAAGCCCAGAGAAAGCCCATATAAAGCCCAAAGAAAGCCCAAAGAAAGCCCAAAGAAAGACCAAAGAAAGGGGAAGGAAAGCCCAAAGAAAGCCCAAAGAAAGCCCAAATAAAGCCCAAAGAAAGCCCAAAGAAAGGGGAAAGAAAGCCCAAAGAAAGGGGAAAGAAAGCCCAAAGAAAGGGGAAAGAAAGCCCCACGAAAGGGGAAAGAAAGCCCAAAGAAAGGGGAAAGAAAGCCCAAACAAAGCCCAAAGGAAGCCCAAGGAAAGCCCAAAGAAAGCCCAAAGAAAGCCCAAAGAAAGGGGAAAGAAAGCCCAAAGAAAGCCCAAAGAAAGGGGAAAGAAAGCCCAAAGAAAGGGGAAAGAAAGGGGAAAGAAAGCCCAAAGAAAGGGAAAAGAAAGCCCAAAGAAAGCCCAAAGAAAGCCTAAAGAAAGGGGAAAGAAAGTGAAAATAAAGCCCAAAGAAAGGGGAAAGAAAGCCCAAAGAAAGGGGAAAGAAAGCCCAAAGAATGCCCAAAGAAAGGGGAAAGAAAGCCCAAAGAAAGCCCAAAGAAAGCCCAAAGAAAGCCCAAAGAAAGGGGAAAGAAAGCCCAAAGAAAGGGGAAAGAAAGCCCAAAGAAAGCCCAAAGAAAGGGGAAAGAAGCCCAAAGAAAGCCCAAAGAAAGCCCAAAGAAAGCCCAGAGAAAGCCCAAAGAAAGCCCAAAGAAAGCCCAAAGAAAGCCCAAAGAAAGGGGAAGGAAAGCCCAAAGAAAGCCCAAAGAAAGCCCAAAGAAAGGGGAAAGAAAGGGGAAAGAAAGCCCAAAGAAAGGGGAAAGAAAGCCCAAAGAAAGGGGAAAGAAATCCCAAAGAAATCCCAAAGAAATTCCAAAGAAAGCCCAAAGAAAGCCCAAAGGAAGCCCAAGGAAAGCCCAAAGAAAGCCCAAAGAAAGCCCAAAGAAAGGGGAAAGAAAGCCCAAAGAAAGCCCAAAGAAAGCCCAAAGAAAGCCCAAAGAAAGGGGAAAGAAAGGGGAAAGAAAGCCCAAAGAAAGGGGAAAGAAAGTCCAAAGAAAGGGGAAAGAAATCCCAAAGAAAGGGGAAAGAAAGCCCAAAGAAATGGGAAAGAAAGCCCAAAGAAAGGGGAAAGAAAGCCCAAAGAAAGCCCAAAGAAAGGGGAAAGAAAGCCCGAAGAAAGGGGAAAGAAAGCCCAAAGAAAGGGGATAGAAAGCCCAAAGAAAGGGGAAAGAAAGCCCAAAGAAAGGGGAAATAAAGCCCAAAGAAAGCCCAAAGAAAGCCCAAAGAAAGCCTAAAGAAAGGGGAAAGAAAGCCCAAAGAAAGCCCAAAGAAAGGGGAAAGAAAGGGGAAGATAGCCCAAAGAAAGCCCAAAGAAAGGGGAAAGAAAGCCCAAAGAAAGTCCAAAGTAAGGGGAAAGAAAGCCCAAAGAAAGGGGAAAGAAAGCCCAAAGAAAGCCCAAAGAAAGACTAAAGAAAGGGGAAAGAAAGCCAAAAGAAAGCCCAAAGAAAGGGGAAAGAAAGCCCAAAGAAAGCCCAAAGAAAGGGGAAAGAAAGCCCAAAGACAGCCCAAAGAAAGCCCAAAGAAAGGGGAAAGAAAGCCCAAAGAATGCCCAAAGAAAGGGGAAAGAAAGCAAAAAGAAAGCCAAAAGAAAGCCCAAAGAAAGCCCAAAGAAAGCCCAAAGAAAGGGGAAAGAAAGCCCAAAGAAAGGGGAAAGAAAGCCCAAAGAAATCCCAAAGAAAGGGGAAAGAATCCCAAAGAAAGCCCAAAGAAAGCCCAAAGAAAGCCCAGAGAAAGCCCATAGAAAGCCCAAAGAAAGACCAAAGAAAGCCCAAAGAAAGGGGAAGGAAAGCCCAAAGAAAGCCCAAAGAAAGCCCAAAGAAAGGGGAAAGAAAGCCCAAAGAAATCCCAAAGAAAGCCCAAAGAAAGGGGAAAGAAAGCCCAAAGAAAGGGGAAAGAAAGCCCAAAGAAAGGGGAAAGAAAGCCCAAAGAAAGCCCAAAGAAAGCCCAAAGAAATCCCAAAGAAAGCCCAAAGAAAGGGGAAAGAAAGCCCAAAGAAAGCCCAAAGAAAGGGGAAAGAAAGGGGAAGATAGCCCAAAGAAAGCCCAAAGAAAGCCCAAAGAAAGGGGAAAGAAAGCCCAAAGAAAGTCCAAAGAAAGGGGAAAGAAAGCCCAAAGAAAGCCCAAAGAAAGGGGAAAGAAATCCCAAAGAAAGCCTAAAGAAAGGGGAAAGAAAGCCAAAAGAAAGCCCAAAGAAAGGGGAAAGAAAGCCCAAAGAAAGCCCAAACAAAGCCCAAAGAAAGCCCAAAGAAAGGGGAAAGAAACCCCAAAGAAAGCCCAAAGAAAGCCCAAAGAAAGGGGAAAGAAAGCCCAAAGAAAGGGGAAAGAAAGCCCAAAGAAAGCCGAAAGAAAGCCCAAAGAAAGCCCAAAGGAAGGCGAAAGAAAGCCCAAAGAAAGCGCAAAAAAAGCCCAAAGAAAGCCCAAAGAAAGCCCAAAGAAAGCCCAAAGAAAGCCCAAAGAAAGCCCAAAGAAAGCCCAAAGAAAGCCCAAAGAAATGGGAAAGAAAGGGGAAGATAGCCCAAAGAAAGCCCAAAGAAAGGGGAAAGAAAGCCCAAAGAAAGTCCAAAGAAAGGGGAAAGAAAGCCCAAAGAAAGGGAAAAGAAAGCCCAAAGAAAGCCCAAAGAAAGCCTAAAGAAAGGGGAAACAAAGTGAAAAGAAAGCCCAAAGAAAGGGGAAAGAAAGCCCAAAGAAAGCCCAAAGAAAGCCCAAAGAAAGGGGAAAGAAAGCCCAAAGAATGCCCAAAGAAAGGGGAAAGAAAGCCCAAAGAAAGCCCAAAGAAAGCCCAAAGAAAGGGGAAAGAAAGCCCAAAGAAAGGGGAAAGAAAGCCGAAAGAAAGCCCAAAGAAAGGGGAAAGAAGCCCAGAGAAAGCCCAAAGAAAGCCCAAAGAAAGCCCAGAGAAAGCCCATATAAAGCCCAAAGAAAGCCCAAAGAAAGCCCAAAGAAAGACCAAAGAAAGGGGAAGGAAAGCCCAAAGAAAGCCCAAAGAAAGCCCAAATAAAGCCCAAAGAAAGCCCAAAGAAAGGGGAAAGAAAGCCCAAAGAAAGGGGAAAGAAAGCCCAAAGAAAGGGGAAAGAAAGCCCCACGAAAGGGGAAAGAAAGCCCAAAGAAAGGGGAAAGAAAGCCCAAACAAAGCCCAAAGGAAGCCCAAGGAAAGCCCAAAGAAAGCCCAAAGAAAGCCCAAAGAAAGGGGAAAGAAAGCCCAAAGAAAGCCCAAAGAAAGGGGAAAGAAAGCCCAAAGAAAGGGGAAAGAAAGGGGAAAGAAAGCCCAAAGAAAGGGAAAAGAAAGCCCAAAGAAAGCCCAAAGAAAGCCTAAAGAAAGGGGAAAGAAAGTGAAAATAAAGCCCAAAGAAAGGGGAAAGAAAGCCCAAAGAAAGGGGAAAGAAAGCCCAAAGAATGCCCAAAGAAAGGGGAAAGAAAGCCCAAAGAAAGCCCAAAGAAAGCCCAAAGAAAGCCCAAAGAAAGGGGAAAGAAAGCCCAAAGAAAGGGGAAAGAAAGCCCAAAGAAAGCCCAAAGAAAGGGGAAAGAAGCCCAAAGAAAGCCCAAAGAAAGCCCAAAGAAAGCCCAGAGAAAGCCCAAAGAAAGCCCAAAGAAAGCCCAAAGAAAGCCCAAAGAAAGGGGAAGGAAAGCCCAAAGAAAGCCCAAAGAAAGCCCAAAGAAAGGGGAAAGAAAGGGGAAAGAAAGCCCAAAGAAAGGGGAAAGAAAGCCCAAAGAAAGGGGAAAGAAATCCCAAAGAAATCCCAAAGAAATTCCAAAGAAAGCCCAAAGAAAGCCCAAAGGAAGCCCAAGGAAAGCCCAAAGAAAGCCCAAAGAAAGCCCAAAGAAAGGGGAAAGAAAGCCCAAAGAAAGCCCAAAGAAAGCCCAAAGAAAGCCCAAAGAAAGGGGAAAGAAAGGGGAAAGAAAGCCCAAAGAAAGGGGAAAGAAAGTCCAAAGAAAGGGGAAAGAAATCCCAAAGAAAGGGGAAAGAAAGCCCAAAGAAATGGGAAAGAAAGCCCAAAGAAAGGGGAAAGAAAGCCCAAAGAAAGCCCAAAGAAAGGGGAAAGAAAGCCCGAAGAAAGGGGAAAGAAAGCCCAAAGAAAGGGGATAGAAAGCCCAAAGAAAGGGGAAAGAAAGCCCAAAGAAAGGGGAAATAAAGCCCAAAGAAAGCCCAAAGAAAGCCCAAAGAAAGCCTAAAGAAAGGGGAAAGAAAGCCCAAAGAAAGCCCAAAGAAAGGGGAAAGAAAGGGGAAGATAGCCCAAAGAAAGCCCAAAGAAAGGGGAAAGAAAGCCCAAAGAAAGTCCAAAGTAAGGGGAAAGAAAGCCCAAAGAAAGGGGAAAGAAAGCCCAAAGAAAGCCCAAAGAAAGACTAAAGAAAGGGGAAAGAAAGCCAAAAGAAAGCCCAAAGAAAGGGGAAAGAAAGCACAAAGAAAGCCCAAAGAAAGGGGAAAGAAAGCCCAAAGAATGCCCAAAGAAAGGGGAAAGAAAGCCCAAAGAAAGCCCAATGAAAGCCAAAAGAAAGGGGAAGGAAAGCCCAAAGAAAGCCCAAAGAAAGCCCAAAGAAAGCCGAAAGAAAGCCCAAAGAAAGCCCAAAGTAAGCCCAAAGGAAGCTCAAAGAAAGCCCAAAGAAAGCCCAAAGAAAGGGGAAAGAAAGCCCAAAGAAATCCCAAAGAAAGGGGAAAGAAAGCCCAAAGACAGCCCAAAGAAAGCCCAAAGAAAGGGGAAAGAAAGCCCAAAGAAAGCCCAAAGAAAGGGGAAAGAAAGCAAAAAGAAAGCCAAAAGAAAGCCCAAAGAAAGCTCAAAGAAAGCCCAAAGAAAGGGGAAAGAAAGCCCAAAGAAAGGGGAAAGAAAGCCCAAAGAAAGCCCAAAGAAAGGGGAAAGAATCCCAAAGAAAGCCCAAAGAAAGCCCAAAGAAAGCCCAAAGAAAGGGGAAGGAAAGCCCAAAGAAAGCCCAAAGAAAGCCCAAAGAAAGCCCAAAGAAAGGGGAAAGAAAGCCCAAAGAAATCCCAAAGAAAGGGGAAAGAAAGCCCAAAGAAAGGGGAAAAAAAGCTCAAAGAAAGCCCAAAGAAAGGGGAAAGAAAGCCCAAAGAAAGCCCAAAGAAAGGGGAAAGAAAGACCAAAGAAAGGGGAAAGAAAGCCCAAAGAAAGCCCAAAGAAAGGGGAAAGAAAGCCCAAAGAAAGGGGAAAGAAAGCCCAAAGAAAAGGGAAAGAAAGCCCAAAGAAAGCCCAAAGAAAGCCCAAAGAAAGCCCAAAGAAAGGGGAAAGAAAGCCCAAAGAAAGACCAAAGAAAGGAGAAAGAAGCCCAAAAAAAGCCCAAAGAAAGCCCAAAGAAAGCCCAGAGAAAGCCCATAGAAAGCCCAAAAAAAGCCCAAAGAAAGCCCAAAGAAAGCCCAAAGAAAGGGGAAGGAAAGCCCAAAGAAAGCCCAAAGAAAGCCCAAAGAAAACCCAAAGAAAGCCCAAAGAAAGGGGAAAGAAAGCCCAAAGAAAGGGGAAAGAAAGCCCAAAGAAAGCCCAAAGAAAGCCCCAAGAAAGGGGAAAGAAAGCCCAAAGAAAGGGGAAAGGAAGCCCAAAGAAAGCCCAAAGAAAGCCCAAAGAAAGCCCAAAGAAAGCCCAAAGAAAGCCCAAAGAAAGCCCAAAGAAAGCCCAAAGAAAGGGGAAAGAAAGGGGAAAGAAAGCCCAAAGAAAGGGGAAAGAAAGCCCAAAGAAAGGGGAAAGAAATCCCAAAGAAATCCCAAAGAAATTCCAAAGAAAGCCCAAAGAAAGCCCAAAGGAAGCCCAAGGAAAGCCCAAAGAAAGCCCAAAGAAAGCCCAAAGAAAGGGGAAAGAAAGCCCAAAGAAAGCCCAAAGAAAGGGGAAAGAAAGCCCAAAGACAGCCCAAAGAAAGCCCAAAGAAAGGGGAAAGAAAGGGGAAAGAAAGCCCAAAGAAAGGGGAAAGAAAGCCCAAAGAAAGGGGAAAGAAATCCCAAAGAAAGGGGAAAGAAAGCCCAAAGAAATGGGAAAGAAAGCCCAAAGAAAGGGTAAAGAAAGCCCAAAGAAAGCCCAAAGAAAGGGGAAAGAAAGCCCGAAGAAAGGGGAAAGAAAGCCCAAAGAAAGGGGATAGAAAGCCCAAAGAAAGGGGAAAGAAAGCCCAAAGAAAGGGGAAATAAAGCCCAAAGAAAGCCCAAAGAAAGGCCAAAGAAAGCCTAAAGAAAGGGGAAAGAAAGCCCAAAGAAAGCCCAAAGAAAGGGGAAAGAAAGGGGAAGATAGCCCAAAGAAAGCCCAAAGAAAGGGGAAAGAAAGCCCAAAGAAAGTCCAAAGTAAGGGGAAAGAAAGCCCAAAGAAAGGGGAAAGAAAGCCCAAAGAAAGCCCAAAGAAAGCCTAAAGAAAGGGGAAAGAAAGCCAAAAGAAAGCCCAAAGAAAGGGGAAAGAAAGCACAAAGAAAGCCCAAAGAAAGGGGAAAGAAAGCCCAAAGAATGCCCAAAGAAAGGGGAAAGAAAGCCCAAAGAAAGCCCAATGAAAGCCAAAAGAAAGGGGAAGGAAAGCCCAAAGAAAGCCCAAAGAAAGCCCAAAGAAAGCCGAAAGAAAGCCCAAAGAAAGCCCAAAGTAAGGCCAAAGGAATCTCAAAGAAAGCCCAAAGAAAGCCCAAAGAAAGGGGAAAGAAAGCCCAAAGAAAGCCCAAAGAAAGGGGAAAGAAAGCCCAAAGACAGCCCAAAGAAAGACCAAAGAAAGGGGAAAGAAAGCCCAAAGAAAGCCCAAAGAAAGGGGAAAGAAAGCAAAAAGAAAGCCAAAAGAAAGCCCAAAGAAAGCCCAAAGAAAGCCCAAAGATAGGGGAAAGAAAGCCCAAAGAAAGGGGAAAGAAAGCCCAAAGAAAGCCCAAAGAAAGGGGAAAGAATCCCAAAGAAAGCCCAAAGAAAGCCCAAAGAAAGCCCAGAGAAAGCCCATAGAAAGCCCAAAGAAAGCCCAAAGAAAGCCCAAAGAAAGCCCAAAGAAAGGGGAAGGAAAGCCCAAAGAAAGCCCAAAGAAAGCCCAAAGAAAGCCGAAAGAAAACCCAAAGAAAGCCCAAAGAAATCCCAAAGAAAGGGGAAAGAAAGCCCAAAGAAAGCCCAAAGAAAGGTGAAAGAAAGCCCAAAGAAATCCCAAAGAAAGGGGAAAGAAAGCCCAAAGACAGCCCAAAGAAAGCCCAAAGAAAGGGGAAAGAAAGCCCAAAGAAAGCCCAGAGAAAGCCCATATAAAGCCCAAAGAAAGCCCAAAGAAAGCCCAAAGAAAGCCCAAAGAAAGGGGAAAGAAAGCCCAAAGAAAGCCCAAAGAAAGCCCAAAGAAAGCCCAAAGAAAGCCCAAAGAAAGGGGAAAGAAAGCCCAAAGAAAGCCCAAAGAAAGCCCCACGAAAGGGGAAAGAAAGCCCAAAGAAAGGGGAAAGAAAGCCCAAAGAAATTCCAAAGAAAGCCCAAAGAAAGCCCAAAGGAAGCCCAAGGAAAGCCCAAAGAAAGCCCAAAGAAAGCCCAAAGAAAGGGGAAAGAAAGCCCAAAGAAAGCCCAAAGAAAGCCCAAAGAAAGCCCAAAGAAAGGGGAAAGAAAGCACAAAGAAAGCCCAAAGAAAGGGGAAAGAAAGCCCAAAGAATGCCCAAAGAAAGGGGAAAGAAAGCCCAAAGAAAGCCCAATGAAAGCCAAAAGAAAGGGGAAGGAAAGCCCAAAGAAAGCCCAAAGAAAGCCCAAAGAAAGCCGAAAGAAAGCCCAAAGAAAGCCCAAAGTAAGCCCAAAGGAAGCTCAAAGAAAGCCCAAAGAAAGCCCAAAGAAAGGGGAAAGAAAGCCCAAAGAAATCCCAAAGAAAGGGGAAAGAAAGCCCAAAGACAGCCCAAAGAAAGCCCAAAGAAAGGGGAAAGAAAGCCCAAAGAAAGCCCAAAGAAAGGGGAAAGAAAGCAAAAAGAAAGCCAAAAGAAAGCCCAAAGAAAGCCCAAAGAAAGCCCAAAGAAAGGGGAAAGAAAGCCCAAAGAAAGCCCAAAGAAAGGGGAAAGAATCCCAAAGAAAGCCCAAAGAAAGCCCAAAGAAAGCCCAGAGAAAGCCCATAGAAAGCCCAAAGAAAGCCCAAAGAAAGCCCAAAGAAAGCCCAAAGAAAGGGGAAGGAAAGCCCAAAGAAAGCCCAAAGAAAGCCCAAAGAAAGCCCAAAGAAAGGGGAAAGAAAGCCCAAAGAAATCCCAAAGAAAGGGGAAAGAAAGCCCAAAGAAAGGGGAAAGAAAGCTCAAAGAAAGCCCAAAGAAAGGGGAAAGAAAGCCCAAAGAAAGCCCAAAGAAAGGGGAAAGAAAGCCCAAAGAAAGCCCAAAGAAAGCCCCAAGAAAGGGGAAAGAAAGCCCAAAGAAAGGGGAAAGGAAGCCCAAAGAAAGCCCAAAGAAAGCCCAAGGAAAGCCCAAAGAAAGCCCAAAGAAAGCCCAAAGGAAGCCCAAGGAAAGCCCAAAGAAAGCCCAAAGAAAGCCCAAAGAAAGGGGAAAGAAAGGGGAAAGAAAGCCCAAAGAAAGGGGAAAGAAAGCCCAAAGAAATCCCAAAGAAATTCCAAAGAAAGCCCAAAGAAAGCCCAAAGGAAGCCCAAGGAAAGCCCAAAGAAAGCCCAAAGAAAGCCCAAAGAAAGGGGAAAGAAAGCCCAAAGAAAGCCCAAAGAAAGCCCAAAGAAAGGGGAAAGAAAGGGGAAAGAAAGCCCAAAGAAAGGGGAAAGAAAGCCCAAAGAAAGGGGAAAGAAATCCCAAAGAAAGGGGAAAGAAAGCCCAAAGAAATGGGAAAGAAAGCCCAAAGAAAGGGGAAAGAAAGCCCAAAGAAAGCCCAAAGAAAGGGGAAAGAAAGCCCGAAGAAAGGGGAAAGAAAGCCCAAAGAAAGCCCAAAGAAAGCCCAAAGAAAGCCTAAAGAAAGGGGAAAGAAAGCCCAAAGAAAGCCCAAAGAATGGGGAAAGAAAGGGGAAGATAGCCCAAAGAAAGCCCAAAGAAAGGGGAAAGAAAGCCCAAAGAAAGTCCAAAGTAAGGGGAAAGAAAGCCCAAAGAAAGGGGAAAGAAAGCCCAAAGAAAGCCCAAAGAAAGCCTAAAGAAAGGGGAAAGAAAGCCAAAAGAAAGCCCAAAGAAAGGGGAAAGAAAGCACAAAGAAAGCCCAAAAAAAGGGGAAAGAAAGCCCAAAGAAAGCCCAAAGAAAGGGGAAAGAAAGCCCAAAGAAAGCCCAAAGTAAGCCCAAAGGAAGCTCAAAGAAAGCCCAAAGAAAGCCCAAAGAAAGGGGAAAGAAAGCCCAAAGAAAGCCCAAAGAAAGGGGAAAGAAAGCCCAAAGACAGCCCAAAGAAAGCCCAAAGAAAGGGGAAAGAAAGCCCAAAGAAAGGGGAAAGAAAGCCCAAAGAAAGCCCAAAGAAAGGGGAAAGAATCCCAAAGAAAGCCCAAAGAAAGCCCAAAGAAAGCCCAGAGAAAGCCCAAAGAAAGGGGAAAGAAAGCCCAAAGAAAGCCCAAAGAAAGGGGAAAGAAAGCAAAAAGAAAGCCAAAAGAAAGCCCAAAGAAAGCCCAAAGAAAGCCCAAAGAAAGGGGAAAGAAAGCCCAAAGAAAGGGGAAAGAAAGCCCAAAGAAAGCCCAAAGAAAGGGGAAAGAATCCCAAAGAAAGCCCAAAGAAAGCCCAAAGAAAGCCCAGAGAAAGCCCATAGAAAGCCCAAAGAAAGCCCAAAGAAAGGGGAAAGAAAGCCCAAAGAAAGGGGAAAGAAAGCCCAAAGAAAAGGGAAAGAAAGCCCAAAGAAAGCCCAAAGAAAGCCCAAAGAAAGGGGAAAGAAAGCCCAAAGAAAGACCAAAGAAAGGAGAAAGAAGCCCAAAAAAAGCCCAAAGAAAGCCCAAAGAAAGCCCAGAGAAAGCCCATAGAAAGCCAAAAAAAAGCCCAAAGAATGCCCAAAGAAAGCCCAAAGAAAGGGGAAGGAAAGCCCAAAGAAAGCCCAAAGAAAGCCCAAAGAAAGCCCAAAGAAAGGGGAAAGAAAGCCCAAAGAAAGGGAAAGAAAGCCCAAAGAAAGCCCAAAGAAAGCCCCAAGAAAGGGGAAAGAAAGCCCAAGAAAGGGGAAAGGAAGCCCAAAGAAAGCCCAAAGAAAGCCCAAAGAAAGCCCAAAGAAAGCCCAAAGAAAGCCCAAAGGAAGCCCAAGGAAAGCCCAAAGAAAGCCCAAAGAAAGCCCAAAGAAAGGGGAAAGAAAGCCCAAGGAAATCCCAAAGAAAGCCCAAAGACAGCCCAAAGAAATCCCAAAGAAAGCCCAAAGAAAGGTGAAAGAAAGGGGAAAGAAAGCCAAAGAAAGGGGAAAGAAAGCCCAAAGAAAGGGGAAAGAAAGCCCAAAGAAAGTGGAAAGAAATCCCAAAGAAAGGGGAAAGAAAGCCCAAAGAAAGGGGAAACAAATCCCAAAGAAAGGGGAAAGAAAGCCCAAAGAAAGGGGAAAGAAAGCCCAAAGAAAGGGGAAAGAAAGCACAAAGAAAGGGGAAAGAAAGCCCAAAGAAGGGGAAAGAAAGCCCAAAAAAAGCCCAAAGAAAGCCCAAAGAAAGCCCAAAGAAAGCCCAAAGAAAGGGGAAAGAAAGCCCAAAGAAAGCCCAAAGAAAGGGGAAAGAAAGGGGAAGATAGCCCAAAGAAAGCCCAAAGAAAGGGGAAAGAAAGCCCAAAGAAAGTCCAAAGAAAGGGGAAAGAAAGCCCAAAGAAAGGGAAAAGAAAGCCCAAAGAAAGCCCAAAGAAAGCCTAAAGAAAGGGGAAAGAAAGCCCAAAGAAAGCCCAAAGAAAGGGGAAAGAAAGCCCAAAGAAAGGGGAAAGAAAGCCCAAAGAAAGGGGAAAGAAAGCCCAAAGGATGCCCAAAGAAAGGGGAAAGAAATCCCAAAGAAAGCCCAAAGAAAGCCCAAAGAAAGGGGAAAGAAAGCCCAAAGAAAGCCCAAAGAAAGGGGAAAGAAGCCCAAAGAAAGCCCAAAGAAAGCCCAAAGAAAGGGGAAAGAAAGCCCAAAGAAAGCCCAAAGAATGCCCAAAGAAAGGGGAAAGAAAGCCCAAAGAAAGCACAAAGAAAGCCCAAAGAAAGCCCCAAGAAAGGGGAAAGAAAGCCCAAAGAAAGGGGAAAGAAAGCCCAAAGAAAGCCCAAAGAAAGCCCAAAGAAAGCCAAAGGAAGCCCAAGGAAATCCCAAAGAAAGCCCAAAGAAAGCCCAAGAAAGGGAAAGAAAGCCCAAAGAAAGCCCAAAGAAAGCCCCACGAAAGGGGAAAGAAAGCCCAAAGAAAGGGGAAAGAAAGCCAAAGAAATTCCAAGAAAGCCCAAAGAAAGCCCAAAGGAAGCCCAAGGAAAGCCCAAAGAAAGCCCAAAGAAAGCCCAAAGAAAGGGGAAAGAAAGCCCAAAGAAAGCCCAAAGAAAGCCCAAAGAAAGCCCAAAGAAAGGGGAAAGAAAGCACAAAGAAAGCACAAAGAAAGGGGAAAGAAAGCCCAAAGAATGCCCAAAGAAAGGGGAAAGAAAGCCCAAAGAAAGCCCAATGAAAGCCAAAAGAAAGGGGAAGGAAAGCCCAAAGAAACCCAAAGAAAGCCGAAAGAAAGCCGAAAGAAAGCCCAAAGAAAGCCCAAAGTAAGCCCAAAGGAAGCTCAAAGAAAGCCCAAAGAAAGCCCAAAGAAAGGGGAAAGAAAGCCCAAAGAAATCCCAAAGAAAGGGAAAGAAAGCCCAAAGACAGCCCAAAGAAAGCCCAAAGAAAGGGGAAAGAAGCCCAAAGAAAGCCCAAAGAAAGGGGAAAGAAAGCAAAAAGAAAGCCAAAAGAAAGCCCAAAGAAAGCCCAAAGAAAGCCCAAAGAAGGGGAAAGAAAGCCAAAGAAAGGGGAAAGAAAGCCCAAAGAAAGCCCAAAGAAAGGGGAAAGAATCCCAAAGAAAGCCCAAAGAAAGCCCAAAGAAAGCCCAGAGAAAGCCCATAGAAAGCCCAAAGAAAGCCCAAAGAAAGCCAAAGAAAGCCCAAAGAAAGGGGAAGGAAAGCCCACAGAATGCCCAAAGAAAGGGGAAAGAAAGCAAAAGAAAGCCAAAAGAAAGCCCAAAGAAAGCCCAAAGAAAGCCCAAAGAAAGGGGAAAGAAAGCCCAAAGAAAGGGGAAAGAAAGCCCAAAGAAATCCCAAAGAAAGGGGAAAGAAAGCCCAAAGAAAGCCCAAAGAAAGGGGAAAGAAAGCCCAAAGAAATCCCAAAGAAAGGGGAAAGAAAGCCCAAAGAAAGGGAAAGGAAGCCCAAAGAAAGCCCAAAGAAAGCCCAAAGAAAGCCCAAGGAAAGCCCAAAGAAAGCCCAAAGAAAGCCCAAAGGAAGCCCAAGGAAAGCCCAAAGAAAGCCCAAAGAAAGCCCAAAGAAAGGGGAAAGAAAGGGGAAAGAAAGCCCAAAGAAAGGGGAAAGAAAGCCCAAAGAAAGGGGAAAGAAATCCCAAAGAAATCCCAAAGAAATTCCAAAGAAAGCCCAAAGAAAGCCCAAAGGAAGCCCAAGGAAAGCCCAAAGAAAGCCCAAAGAAAGCCCAAAGAAAGGGGAAAGAAAGCCCAAAGAAAGCCCAAAGAAAGCCCAAAGAAAGGGGAAAGAAAGGGGAAAGAAAGCCCAAAGAAAGGGGAAAGAAAGCCCAAAGAAAGGGGAAAGAAATCCCAAAGAAAGGGGAAAGAAAGCCCAAAGAAATGGGAAAGAAAGCCCAAAGAAAGGGGAAAGAAAGCCCAAAGAAAGCCCAAAGAAAGGGGAAAGAAAGCCCGAAGAAAGGGGAAAGAAAGCCCAAAGAAAGGGGATAGAAAGCCCAAAGAAAGGGGAAAGAAAGCCCAAAGAAAGGGGAAATAAAGCCCAAAGAAAGCCCAAAGAAAGCCCAAAGAAAGCCTAAAGAAAGGGGAAAGAAAGCCCAAAGAAAGCCCAAAGAAAGGGGAAAGAAAGGGGAAGATAGCCCAAAGAAAGCCCAAAGAAAGGGGAAAGAAAGCCCAAAGAAAGTCCAAAGTAAGGGGAAAGAAAGCCCAAAGAAAGGGGAAAGAAAGCCCAAAGAAAGCCCAAAGAAAGCCTAAAGAAAGGGGAAAGAAAGCCAAAAGAAAGCCCAAAGAAAGGGGAAAGAAAGCACAAAGAAAGCCCAAAGAAAGGGGAAAGAAAGCCCAAAGAAAGCCCAAAGAAAGGGGAAAGAAAGCCCAAAGAAAGCCCAATGAAAGCCAAAAGAAAGGGGAAGGAAAGCCCAAAGAAAGCCCAAAGAAAGCCCAAAGAAAGCCGAAAGAAAGCCCAAAGAAAGCCCAAAGTAAGCCCAAAGGAAGCTCAAAGCAAGCCCAAAGAAAGCCCAAAGAAAGGGGAAAGAAAGCCCAAAGAAATCCCAAAGAAAGGGGAAAGAAAGCCCAAAGACAGCCCAAAGAAAGCCCAAAGAAAGGGGAAAGAAAGCCCAAAGAAAGCCCAAAGAAAGGGGAAAGAAAGCAAAAAGAAAGCCAAAAGAAAGCCCAAAGAAAGCCCAAAGAAAGCCCAAAGAAAGGGGAAAGAAAGCCCAAAGAAAGGGGAAAGAAAGCCCAAAGAAAGCCCAAAGAAAGGGGAAAGAATCCCAAAGAAAGCCCAAAGAAAGCCCAAAGAAAGCCCAGAGAAAGCCCATAGAAAGCCCTAAGAAAGCCCAAAGAAAGCCCAAAGAAAGCCCAAAGAAAGCCCAAAGAAAGGGGAAGGAAAGCCCAAAGAAAGCCCAAAGAAAGCCCAAAGAAAGCCCAAAGAAAGGGGAAAGAAAGCCCAAAGAAATCCCAAAGAAAGGGGAAAGAAAGCCCAAAGAAAGGGGAAAGAAAGCTCAAAGAAAGCCCAAAGAAAGGGGAAAGAAAGCCCAAAGAAAGCCCAAAGAAAAGGGAAAGAAAGCCCAAAGAAAGGGGAAAGAAAGCCCAAAGAAAGCCCAAAGAAAGGGGAAAGAAAGCCCAAAGAAATGGGAAAGAAAGCCCAAAGAAAAGGGAAAGAAAGCCCAAAGAAAGCCCAAAGAAAGCCCAAAGAAAGGGGAAAGAAAGCCCAAAGAAAGACCAAAGAAAGGAGAAAGAAGCCCAAAAAAAGCCCAAAGAAAGCCCAAAGAAAGCCCAGAGAAAGCCCATAGAAAGCCAAAAAAAAGCCCAAAGAATGCCCAAAGAAAGCCCAAAGAAAGGGGAAGGAAAGCCCAAAGAAAGCCCAAAGAAAGCCCAAAGAAATCCCAAAGAAAGCCCAAAGAAAGGGGAAAGAAAGACCAAAGAAAGGGGAAAGAAAGCCCAAAGAAAGCCCAAAGAAAGCCCAAAGAAAGCCCCAAGAAAGGGGAAAGAAAGCCCAAAGAAAGGGGAAAGGAAGCCCAAAGAAAGCCCAAAGAAAGCCCAAAGAAAGCCCAAAGAAAGCCCAAAGAAAGCCCAAAGGAAGCCCAAGGAAAGCCCAAAGAAAGCCCAAAGAAAGCCCAAAGAAAGGGGAAAGAAAGCCCAAGGAAATCCCAAAGAAAGCCCAAAGACAGCCCAAAGAAATCCCAAAGAAAGCCCAAAGAAAGGTGAAAGAAAGGGGAAAGAAAGCCCAAAGAAAGGGGAAAGAAAGCCCAAAGAAAGGGGAAAGAAAGCCCAAAGAAAGGGGAAAGAAAGCCCAAAGAAAGTGGAAAGAAATCCCAAAGAAAGGGGAAAGAAAGCCCAAAGAAAGGGGAAACAAATCCCAAAGAAAGGGGAAAGAAAGCCCAAAGAAAGGGGAAAGAAAGCCCAAAGAAAGGGGAAAGAAAGCCCAAAGAAAGGGGAAAGAAAGCCCAAAGAAAGGGGAAAGAAAGCCCAAAAAAAGCCCAAAGAAAGCCCAAAGAAAGCCCAAAGAAAGCCCAAAGAAAGGGAAAGCCCAAAGAAAGCCCAAAGAAAGGGGAAAGAAAGGGGAAGATAGCCCAAAGAAAGCCCAAAGAAAGGGGAAAGAAAGCCCAAAGAAAGTCCAAAGAAAGGGGAAAGAAAGCCCAAAGAAAGGGAAAAGAAAGCCCAAAGAAAGCCCAAAGAAAGCCTAAAGAAAGGGGAAAGAAAGCCCAAAGAAAGCCCAAAGAAAGGGGAAAGAAAGCCCAAAGAAAGGGGAAAGAAAGCCCAAAGAAAGGGGAAAGAAAGCCCAAAGAATGCCCAAAGAAAGGGGAAAGAAAGCCCAAAGAAAGCCCAAAGAAAGCCCAAAGAAAGGGGAAAGAAAGCCCAAAGAAAGCCCAAAGAAAGGGGAAAGAAGCCCAAAGAAAGCCCAAAGAAAGCCCAGAGAAAGCCCAAAGAAAGCCCAAAGAAAGCCCAGAGAAAGCCCATATAAAGCCCAAAGAAAGCCCAAAGAAAGCCCAAAGAAAGCCCAAAGAAAGGGGAAAGAAAGCCCAAAGAAAGCCCAAATAAAGCCCAAAGAAAGCCCAAAGAAAGCCCAAAGAAAGGGGAAGAAAGCCCAAAGAAAGCCCAAAGAAAGCCCCACGAAAGGGGAAAGAAAGCCCAAAGAAAGGGGAAAGAAAGCCCAAAGAAATTCCAAAGAAAGCCCAAAGAAAGCCCAAAGGAAGCCCAAGGAAAGCCCAAAGAAAGCCCAAAGAAAGCCCAAAGAAAGGGGAAAGAAAGCCCAAAGAAAGCCCAAAGAAAGCCCAAAGAAAGCCCAAAGAAAGGGGAAAGAAAGGGGAAAGAAAGCCCAAAGAAATGGGAAAGAAAGCCCAAAGAAAGGGGAAAGAAAGCCCAAAGAAAGCCAAAGAAAGCCCAAAGAAAGGGGAAAGAAAGCCCGAAGAAAGGGGAAAGAAAGCCCAAAGAAAGGGGATAGAAAGCCCAAAGAAAGGGGAAAGAAAGCCCAAAGAAAGGGGAAATAAAGCCCAAAGAAAGCCCAAAGAAAGCCCAAAGAAAGCCCAAAGTAAGCCCAAAGGAAGCTCAAAGAAAGCCCAAAGAAAGGGGAAAGAAAGCCCAAAGAAAGTTCAAAGAAAGGGGAAAGAAAGCCCAAAGAAAGGGGAAAGAAAGCCCAAAGAAAGCCCAAAGAAAGGGGAAAGAAAGCCCAAAGAATCCCCAAAGAAAGGGGAAAGAAAGCCAAAAGAAAGCCCAAGGAAAGGGGAAAGAAAGCACAAAGAAAGCCCAAAGAAAGGGGAAAGAAAGCCCAAAGAATGCCCAAAGAAATGGGAAAGAAACCCCAAAGAAAGCCCAATGAAAGCCAAAAGAAAGGGGAATGAAAGCCCAAAGAAAGGGGAAAGAAAGCCCAAAGAAAGCCGAAAGAAAGCCCAAAGAAAGCCCAAAGTAAGCCCAAAGGAAGCTCAAAGAAAGCCCAAAGATAGCCCAAAGAAAGGGGAAAGAAAGCCCAAAGAAAGCCCAAAGAAAGGGGAAAGAAAGCCCAAAGACAGCCCAAAGAAAGCCCAAAGAAAGCCCAAAGAAAGTCCAAAGAAAGGGGAAAGAAAGCCCAAAGAAAGGGGAAAGAAAGCCCAAAGAAAGCCCAAAGAAAGGGGAAAGAATCCCAAAGAAAGCCCAAAGAAAGCCCAAAGAAAGCCCAGAGAAAGCCCATAGAAAGCCCAAAGAAAGCCCAAAGAAAGCCCAAAGAAAGCCCAAAGAAAGGGGAAGGAAAGCCCAAAGAAAGCCAAAGAAAGCCCAAAGAAAGCCCAAAGAAAGCCCAAAGAAAGCCCAAAGAAAGGGGAAAGAAAGCCAAAGAAAGGGGAAAGAAAGCCAAAGAAAGGGGAAAGAAAGCCCAAAGAAAGGGGAAGGAAAGCCGAAATAAAGGCCAAAGAAAGCCCAAAGAAAGCAGAATGAAAGGGAAAGAAAGCCCAAAGAAAGGGGAAAGAAAGCCCAAAGAAAGGGGAAAGAAAGTCCAAAGAAAGGGGAAAGAAAGCCCGAAGAAACCCCAAAGAAAGCCCAAAGAAAGGGGAAAGAAAGCCCAAAGAAAGGGGAAAGAAAGGGGAAGCTTACCCAAAGAAAGCCCAAAGAAAGGGGAAAGAAAGCCCAAAGAAAGTCCAAAGCAAGGGGAAAGAAAGCCCAAAGAAAGCCCAAAGAAAGCCGAAAGAAAGACCAAAGAAAGCCCATAGAAAGCCCAAAGAAAGCCCAGAGAAAGCCCATAGAAAGCCCAAAGAAAGCCCAAAGAAAGCCCAAAGAAAGAACAAAGAAAGGGGAAGGAAAGCCCAAAGAAAGCCCAAAGAAAGCCCAAAGAAAGCCCAAAGAAAGCCCAAGAAAGGGGAAAGAAAGCCCAAAGAAAGGGGAAAGAAAGCCCAAAGAAAGCCCCAAGAAAGGGGAAAGAAAGCCCAAAGAAAGGGGAAAGAAAGCCCAAAGAAAGCCCAAAGAAAGCCCAAAGAAAGCCCAAAGAAAGCCCAAAGGAAGCCCAAGGAAAGCCCAAAGAAAGCCCAAAGAAAGCCCAAAGAAAGGGGAAAGAAAGCCCAAGGAAATCCCAAAGAAATCCCAAAGAAAGCCCAAAGACAGCTCAAAGAAATCTCAAAGAAAGCCCAAAGAAAGGTGAAAGAAAGGGGAAAGAAAGCCCAAAGAAAGGAGAAAGAAAGCCCAAAGAAAGGGGAAAGAAAGCCCAAAGAATGCCCAAAGAAAGGGGAAAGAAAGCCCAAAGAAAGCCCAAAGAAAGCCCAAAGAAAGGGGAAAGAAAGCCCAAACAAAGCCCAAAGAAAGGGGAAAGAAGCCCAAAGAAAGCCCAAAGAAAGGCCAAAGAAAGCCCAGAGAAAGCCAAAGAAAGCCCAAAGAAAGCCCAGAGAAAGCCCATATAAAGCCCAAAGAAAGCCAAAGAAAGCCCAAAGAAAGCCCAAAGAAAGGGGAAGGAAAGCCCAAAGAAAGCCCAAAGAAAGCCCAAAGAAAGCCCAAAGAAAGCCCAAAGAAAGCCCAAAGAAAGGGGAAAGAAAGCCCAAAGAAAGCCCCACGAAAGGGGAAAGAAAGCCCAAAGAAAGGGAAAGGAAAGCCCAAAGAAATCCCAAAGAAATTCCAAAGAAAGCCCAAAGAAAGCCCAAAGGAAGCCCAAGGAAAGCCCAAAGAAAGGGGAAAGAAAGGGGAAAGAAATCCCAAAGAAAGGGGAAAGAAAGCCCAAAGAAATGGGAAAGAAAGCCCAAAGAAAGGGGGAAAGAAAGCCCAAAGAAAGGGGAAAGAAAGCCCAAAGAAAGGGGAAAGAAAGCCCAAAGAAAGGGGATAGAAAGCCCAAAGAAAGGGGAAAGAAAGCCCAAAGAAAGGGGAAATAAAGCCCAAAGAAAGCCCAAAGAAAGCCCAAAGAAAGCCAAAGAAAGGGGAAAGAAAGCCCAAAGAAAGCCCAAAGAAAGCCCAAAGAAAGGGGAAAGATAGCCCAAAGAAAGCCCAAAGAAAGGGGAAAGAAAGCCCAAAGAAAGTTCAAAGAAAGGGGAAAGAAAGCCAAAGAAAGGGGAAAGAAAGCCCAAAGAAAGCCCAAAGAAAGGGGAAAGAAATCCCAAAGAATCCCCAAAGAAAGGGGAAAGAAAGCCAAAAGAAAGCCCAAGGAAAGGGGAAAGAAAGCACAAAGAAAGCCCAAAGAAAGGGGAAAGAAAGCCCAAAGAATGCCCAAAGAAATGGGAAAGAAACCCCAAAGAAAGCCCAATGAAAGCCAAAAGAAAGGGGAATGAAAGCCCAAAGAAAGGGGAAAGAAAGCCCAAAGAAAGCCGAAAGAAAGCCCAAAGAAAGCCCAAAGTAAGCCCAAAGGAAGCTCAAAGAAAGCCCAAAGATAGCCCAAAGAAAGGGGAAAGAAAGCCCAAAGAAAGCCCAAAGAAAGGGGAAAGAAAGCCCAAAGACAGCCCAAAGAAAGCCCAAAGAAAGGGGAAAGAAAGCCCAAAGAATGCCCAAAGAAAGGGGAAAGAAAGCAAAAAGAAAGCCAAAAGAAAGCCCAAAGAAAGCCCAAAGAAAGTCCAAAGAAAGGGAAAGAAAGCCCAAAGAAAGGGGAAAGAAAGCCCAAAGAAAGCCCAAAGAAAGGGGAAAGAATCCCAAAGAAAGCCCAAAGAAAGCCCAAAGAAAGCCCAGAGAAAGCCCATAGAAAGCCCAAAGAAAGCCCAAAGAAAGCCCAAAGAAAGCCCAAAGAAAGGGGAAGGAATGCCCAAAGAAAGCCCAAAGAAAGCCCAAAGAAAGCCCAAAGAAAGCCCAAAGAAAGCCAAAGAAAGGGGAAAGAAAGCCCAAAGAAAGGGGAAAGAAAGCCAATGAAAGGGGAAAGAAAGCCCAAAGAAAGGGGAAGGAAAGCCGAAATAAAGGCCAAAGAAAGCCCAAAGAAAGCAGAATGAAAGGGAAAGAAAGCCCAAAGAAAGGGGAAAGAAAGCCCAAAGAAAGGGGAAAGAAAGTCCAAAGAAAGGGGAAAGAAAGCCCGAAGAAAGCCCAAAGAAAGCCCAAAGAAAGGGGAAAGAAAGCCCAAAGAAAGGGGAAAGAAAGGGGAAGATTACCCAAAGAAAGCCCAAAGAAAGGGGAAAGAAAGCCCAAAGAAAGTCCAAAGAAAGGGGAAAGAAAGCCCAAAGAAAGCCCAAAGAAAGCCGAAAGAAAGACCAAAGAAAGCCCATAGAAAGCCCAAAGAAAGCCCAGAGAAAGCCCATAGAAAGCCCAAAGAAAGCCCAAAGAAAGCCCAAAGAAAGAACAAAGAAAGGGGAAGGAAAGCCCAAAGAAAGCCCAAAGAAAGCCCAAAGAAAGCCCAAAGAAAGCCCAAAGAAAGGGGAAAGAAAGCCCAAAGAAAGGGGAAAGAAAGCCCAAAGAAAGCCCCAAGAAAGGGGAAAGAAAGCCCAAAGAAAGGGGAAAGAAAGCCCAAAGAAAGCCCAAAGAAAGCCCAAAGAAAGCCCAAAGAAAGCCCAAAGGAAGCCCAAGGAAAGCCCAAAGAAAGCCCAAAGAAAGCCCAAAGAAAGGGGAAAGAAAGCCCAAGGAAATCCCAAAGAAATCCCAAAGAAAGCCCAAAGACAGCTCAAAGAAATCTCAAAGAAAGCCAAAGAAAGGTGAAAGAAAGGGGAAAGAAAGCCCAAAGAAAGGGGAAAGAAAGCCCAAAGAAAGGGGAAAGAAAGCCCAAAGAATGCCCAAAGAAAGGGGAAAGAAAGCCCAAAGAAAGCCCAAAGAAAGCCCAAAGAAAGGGGAAAGAAAGCCCAAAGAAAGGGGAAAGAAAGCCCAAAGAAAGCCCAAAGAAAGGGGAAAGAAGCCCAAAGAAAGCCCAAAGAAAGGCCAAAGAAAGCCCAGAGAAAGCCCAAAGAAAGCCCAAAGAAAGCCCAGAGAAAGCCCATATAAAGCCCAAAGAAAGCCCAAAGAAAGCCCAAAGAAAGCCCAAAGAAAGGGGAAGGAAAGCCCAAAGAAAGCCCAAAGAAAGCCCAAAGAAAGCCCAAAGAAAGCCCAAAGAAAGCCCAAAGAAAGGGGAAAGAAAGCCCAAAGAAAGCCCCACGAAAGGGGAAAGAAAGCCCAAAGAAAGGGGAAAGAAAGCCCAAAGAAATCCCAAAGAAATTCCAAAGAAAGCCCAAAGAAAGCCCAAAGGAAGCCCAAGGAAAGCCCAAAGAAAGGGGAAAGAAAGGGGAAAGAAATCCCAAAGAAAGGGGAAAGAAAGCCCAAAGAAATGGGAAAGAAAGCCCAAAGAAAGGGGAAAGAAAGCCCAAAGAAAGGGGAAAGAAAGCCCAAAGAAAGGGGAAAGAAAGCCCAAAGAAAGGGGATAGAAAGCCCAAAGAAAGGGGAAAGAAAGCCCAAAGAAAGGGGAAATAAAGCCCAAAGAAAGCCCAAAGAAAGCCCAAAGAAAGCCCAAAGAAAGGGGAAAGAAAGCCCAAAGAAAGCCCAAAGAAAGCCCAAAGAAAGGGGAAAGATAGCCCAAAGAAAGCCCAAAGAAAGGGGAAATAAAGCCCAAAGAAAGTTCAAAGAAAGGGGAAAGAAAGCCCAAAGAAAGGGGAAAGAAAGCCCAAAGAAAGCCCAAAGAAAGGGGAAAGAAATCCCAAAGAATCCCCAAAGAAAGGGGAAAGAAAGCCAAAAGAAAGCCCAAGGAAAGGGGAAAGAAAGCACAAAGAAAGCCCAAAGAAAGGGGAAAGAAAGCCCAAAGAATGCCCAAAGAAATGGGAAAGAAACCCCAAAGAAAGCCCAATGAAAGCCAAAAGAAAGGGGAATGAAAGCCCAAAGAAAGGGGAAAGAAAGCCCAAAGAAAGCCGAAAGAAAGCCCAAAGAAAGCCCAAAGTAAGCCCAAAGGAAGCTCAAAGAAAGCCCAAAGATAGCCCAAAGAAAGGGGAAAGAAAGCCCAAAGAAAGCCCAAAGAAAGGGGAAAGAAAGCCCAAAGACAGCCCAAAGAAAGCCCAAAGAAAGGGGAAAGAAAGCCCAAAGAATGCCCAAAGAAAGGGGAAAGAAAGCAAAAAGAAAGCCAAAAGAAAGCCCAAAGAAAGCCCAAAGAAAGTCCAAAGAAAGGGGAAAGAAAGCCCAAAGAAAGGGGAAAGAAAGCCCAAAGAAAGCCCAAAGAAAGGGGAAAGAATCCCAAAGAAAGCCCAAAGAAAGCCCAAAGAAAGCCCAGAGAAAGCCCATAGAAAGCCCAAAGAAAGCCCAAAGAAAGCCCAAAGAAAGCCCAAAGAAAGGGGAAGGAATGCCCAAAGAAAGCCCAAAGAAAGCCCAAAGAAAGCCCAAAGAAAGCCCAAAGAAAGCCCAAAGAAAGGGGAAAGAAAGCCCAAAGAAAGGGGAAAGAAAGCCAAAGAAAGGGGAAAGAAAGCCCAAAGAAAGGGGAAGGAAAGCCGAAATAAAGGCCAAAGAAAGCCCAAAGAAAGCAGAATGAAAGGGAAAGAAAGCCCAAAGAAAGGGGAAAGAAAGCCCAAAGAAAGGGGAAAGAAAGTCCAAAGAAAGGGGAAAGAAAGCCCGAAGAAAGCCCAAAGAAAGCCCAAAGAAAGGGGAAAGAAAGCCCAAAGAAAGGGGAAAGAAAGGGGAAGATTACCCAAAGAAAGCCCAAAGAAAGGGGAAAGAAAGCCCAAAGAAAGTCCAAAGAAAGGGGAAAGAAAGCCCAAAGAAAGCCCAAAGAAAGGGGAAAGAAAGCCCAAAGAAAGTTCAAAGAAAGCCTAAAGAAAGGAGAAAGAAAGCCAAAAGAAAGCCGAAAGAAAGGGGAAAGAAAGCCCAAAGAAAGCCCAAAGAAAGGGAAAAGAAAGCCCAAAGAAAGCCCAAAGAAAGGGTAAAGAAAGCCCAAAGAATGTCCAAAGAAAGCCCAAAGAAAGCCCAAAGAAAGGGGAAAGAAAGCCCAAAGAAAGGGGAAAGAAAGGGGAAGATTACCCAAAGAAAGCCCAAAGAAAGGGGAAAGAAAGCCCAAAGAAAGTCCAAAGAAAGGGGAAAGAAAGCCCAAAGAAAGCCCAAAGAAAGGGGAAAGAAAGCCCAAAGAAAGTTCAAAGAAAGCCTAAAGAAAGGAGAAAGAAAGCCAAAAGAAAGCCGAAAGAAAGGGGAAAGAAAGCCCAAAGAAAGCCCAAAGAAAGGGAAAAGAAAGCCCAAAGAAAGCCCAAAGAAAGGGTAAAGAAAGCCCAAAGAAAGCCCCACGAAAGGGGAAAGAAAGCCCAAAGAAAGGGGAAAGAAAGCCCAAAGAAATCCCAAAGAAATTCCAAAGAAAGCAGAAAGAAAGCCCAAAGGAAGCCCAAGGAAAGCCCAAAGAAAGCCCAAAGAAAGCCCAAAGAAAGGGGAAAGAAAGCCCAAAGAAAGCCCAAAGAAAGCCCAAAGAAAGCCCAAAGAAAGGGGAAAGAAAGGGGAAAGAAAGCCCAAAGAAAGGGGAAAGAAAGCCCAAAGAAAGGGGAAAGAAATCCCAAAGAAAGGGGAAAGAAAGCCCAAAGAAATGGGAAAGAAAGCCCAAAGAAAGGGGAAAGAAAGCCCAAAGAAAGCCCAAAGAAAGGGGAAAGAAAGCCCGAAGAAAGGGGAAAGAAAGCCCAAAGAAAGGGGATAGAAAGCCCAAAGAAAGGGGAAAGAAAGCCCAAAGAAAGGGGAAATAAAGCCCAAAGAAAGCCCAAAGAAAGCCTAAAGAAAGGGGAAAGAAAGCCCAAAGAAAGCCCAAAGAAAGGGGAAAGAAAGGGGAAGATAGCCCAAAGAAAGCCCAAGGAAAGGGGAAAGAAAGCCCAAAGAAAGTCCAAAGTAAGGGGAAAGAAAGCCCAAAGAAAGGGGAAAGAAAGCCCAAAGAAAGCCCAAAGAAAGCCTAAAGAAAGGGGAAAGAAAGCCAAAAGAAAGCCCAAAGAAAGGGGAAAGAAAGCACAAAGAAAGCCCAAAGAAAGGGGAAAGAAAGCCCAAAGAATGCCCAAAGAAAGGGAAAAGAAAGCCCAAAGAAAGCCCAATGAAAGCCAAAAGAAAGGGGAAGGAAAGCCCAAAGAAAGCCCAAAGAAAGCCCAAAGAAAGCCGAAAGAAAGCCCAAAGAAAGCCCAAAGAAAGGGGAAAGAAAGCCCAAAGAAATCCCAAAGAAAGGGGAAAGAAAGCCCAAAGACAGCCCAAAGAAAGCCCAAAGAAAGGGGAAAGAAAGCCCAAAGAATGCCCAAAGAAAGGGGAAAGAAAGCAAAAAGAAAGCCAAAAGAAAGCCCAAAGAAAGCCAAAAGAAAGCCCAAAGAAAGGGGAAAGAAAGCCCAAAGAAAGGGGAAAGAAAGCCCAAAGAAAGCCGAAAGAAAGGGGAAAGAATCCCAAAGAAAGCCCAAAGAAAGCCCAAAGAAAGCCTAGAGAAAGCCCATAGAAAGCCCAAAGAAAGCCCAAATAAAGCCCAAAGAAAGCCCAAAGAAAGGGGAAGGAAAGCCCAAATAAAGCCCAAAGAAAGCCCAAAGAAAGGGGAAAGAAAGCACAAAGAAATCCCAAAGAAAGGGGAAAGAAAGCCCAAAGAAAGGGGAAAGAAAGCTCAAAGAAAGCCCAAAGAAAGGGGAAAGAAAGCCCAAAGAAAGGGGAAAGAAAGGGGAAAGAAAGCCCAAAGAAAGGGGAAAGAAAGCCCAAAGAAAGCCCAAAGAAAGGGGAAAGAAAGCCCAAAGAAAGGGGAAAGAAAGCCCAAAGAAAGCCCAAAGAAAGCCCAAAGAAAGGGGAAAGAAAGCCCAAAGAAAGCCCAAAGAAAGGAGAAAGAAGCCCAAAAAAAGCCCAAAGAAAGCCCAAAGAAAGCCCAGAGAAAGCCCATAGAAAGCCCAAAAAAAGCCCAAAGAAAGCCCAAAGAAAGCCCAAAGAAAGGGGAAGGAAAGCCCAAAGAAAGCCCAAAGAAAGCCCAAAGAAAGGGGAAAGAAAGCCCAAAGAAAGGGGAAAGAAAGCCCAAAGAAAGGGGAAAGAAAGCCCAAAGAAAGCCCAAAGAAAGCCCCAAGAAAGGGGAAAGAAAGCCCAAAGAAAGGGGAAAGGAAGCCCAAAGAAAGCCCAAAGAAAGCCCAAAGAAAGCCCAAAGAAAGCCCAAAGAAAGCCCAAAGGAAGCCCAAGGAAAGCCCAAAGAAAGCCCAAAGAAAGCCCAAAGAAAGGGGAAAGAAAGCCCAAGGAAATCCCAAAGAAAGCCCAAAGACAGCCCAAAGAAATCCCAAAGAAAGGTGAAAGAAAGGGGAAAGAAAGCCCAAAGAAAGGGGAAAGAAAGCCCAAAGAAAGGGGAAAGAAAGCCCAAAGAAAGGGGAAAGAAAGCCCAAAGAAAGTGGAAAGAAATCCCAAAGAAAGGGGAAAGAAATCCCAAAGAAAGGGGAAAGAAAGCCCAAAGAAAGGGGAAAGAAATCCCAAAGAAAGGGGAAAGAAAGCCCAAAGAAAGGGGAAAGAAAGCCCAAAGAAAGGGGAAAGAAAGCCCAAAGAAAGGGGAAAGAAAGCCCAAAGAAAGGGGAAAGAAAGCCCAAAAAAAGCCCAAAGAAAGCCCAAAGAAAGCCCAAAGAAAGCCCAAAGAAAGGGGAAAGAAAGCCCAAAGAAAGCCCAAAGAAAGGGGAAAGAAAGGGGAAGATAGCCCAAAGAAAGCCCAAAGAAAGGGGAAAGAAAGCCCAAAGAAAGTCCAAAGAAAGGGGAAAGAAAGCCCAAAGAAAGGGAAAAGAAAGCCCAAAGAAAGCCCAAAGAAAGCCTAAAGAAAGGGGAAAGAAAGTGAAAAGAAAGCCCAAAGAAAGGGGAAAGAAAGCCCAAAGAAAGGGGAAAGAAAGCCCAAAGAAAGGGGAAAGAAAGCCCAAAGAATGCCCAAAGAAAGGGGAAAGAAAGCCCAAAGAAAGCCCAAAGAAAGCCCAAAGAAAGGGGAAAAAAGCCCAAAGAAAGGGGAAAGAAAGCCCAAAGAAAGCCCAAAGAAAGGGGAAAGAAGCCCAAAGAAAGCCCAAAGAAAGCCCAAAGAAAGCCCAGAGAAAGCCCAAAGAAAGCCCAGAGAAAGCCCATATAAAGCCCAAAGAAAGCCCAAAGAAAGCCCTAAGAAAGCCCAAAGAAAGGGGAAAGAAAGCCCAAAGAAAGCCCAAAGAAAGCCCAAAGAAAGCCCAAAGAAAGGGGAAAGAAAGCCCAAAGAAAGGGGAAAGAAAGCCCAAAGAAAGCCCAAAGAAAGCCCCACGAAAGGGGAAAGAAAGCCCAAAGAAAGGGGAAAGAAAGCCCAAAGAAATTCCAAAGAAAGCCCAAAGAAAGCCCAAAGGAAGCCCAAGGAAAGCCCAAAGAAAGCCCAAAGAAAGCCCAAAGAAAGGGGAAAGAAAGCCCAAAGAAAGCCCAAAGAAAGCCCAAAGAAAGCCCAAAGAAAGGGGAAAGAAAGGGGAAAGAAAGCCCAAAGAAAGGGGAAAGAAAGCCCAAAGAAAGGGGAAAGAAATCCCAAAGAAAGGGGAAAGAAAGCCCAAAGAAATGGGAAAGAAAGCCCAAAGAAAGGGGATAGAAAGCCCAAAGAAAGGGGAAAGAAAGCCCAAAGAAAGGGAAATAAGCCCAAAGAAAGCCCAAAGAAAGCCCAAAGAAAGCCCAAAGAAAGGGGAAAGAAAGCCCAAAGAAAGCCCAAAGAAAGGGGAAAGAAAGCACAAAGAAAGCCCAAAGAAAAGGGAAAGAAAGCCCAAAGAATGCCCAAAGAAAGGGGAAAGAAAGCCCAAAGAAAGCCAAAGAAAGGGGAAAGAAAGGGGAAGATAGCCCAAAGAAAGCCCAAAGAAAGGGGAAAGAAAGCCCAAAGAAAGTCCAAAGAAAGGGGAAAGAAAGCCCAAAGAAAGGGAAAAGAAAGCCCAAAGAAAGCCCAAAGAAAGCCTAAAGAAAGGGGAAAGAAAGTGAAAAGAAAGCCCAAAGAAAGGGGAAAGAAAGCCCAAAGAAAGGGGAAAGAAAGCCCAAAGAAAGGGGAAAGAAAGCCCAAAGAATGCCCAAAGAAAGGGGAAAGAAAGCCCAAAGAAAGCCCAAAGAAAGCCCAAAGAAAGGGGAAAGAAAGCCCAAAGAAAGGGGAAAGAAAGCCCAAAGAAAGCCCAAAGAAAGGGGAAAGAAGCCCAAAGAAAGCCCAAAGAAAGCCCAAAGAAAGCCCAGAGAAAGCCCAAAGAAAGCCCAAAGAAAGCCCAGAGAAAGCCCATATAAAGCCCAAAGAAAGCCCAAAGAAAGCCCTAAGAAAGCCCAAAGAAAGGGGAAAGAAAGCCCAAAGAAAGCCCAAGAAAGCCCAAAGAAAGCCCAAAGAAAGGGGAAAGAAAGCCCAAAGAAAGGGAAAGAAAGCCCAAAGAAAGCCCAAAGAAAGCCCCACGAAAGGGGAAAGAAAGCCCAAAGAAAGGGGAAAGAAAGCCCAAAGAAATTCCAAAGAAAGCCCAAAGAAAGCCCAAAGGAAGCCCAAGGAAAGCCCAAAGAAAGCCCAAAGAAAGGGGAAAGAAAGCCCAAAGAAAGCCCAAAGAAAGCCCAAAGAAAGCCCAAAGAAAGGGGAAAGAAAGGGGAAAGAAAGCCCAAAGAAAGGGGAAAGAAAGCCCAAAGAAAGGGGAAAGAAATCCCAAAGAAAGGGGAAAGAAAGCCCAAAGAAAGCCCAAAGAAAGGGGAAAGAATCCCAAAGAAAGCCCAAAGAAAGCCCAAAGAAAGCCCAGAGAAAGCCCATAGAAAGCCCAAAGAAAGCCCAAAGAAAGCCCAAAGAAAGCCAAAGAAAGGGGAAGGAATGCCCAAAGAAAGCCCAAAGAAAGCCCAAAGAAAGCCCAAAGAAAGCCCAAAGAAAGCCCAAAGAAAGGGGAAAGAAAGCCCAAAGAAAGGGGAAAGAAAGCCAATGAAAGGGGAAAGAAAGCCCAAAGAAAGGGGAAGGAAAGCCGAAATAAAGGCCAAAGAAAGCCCAAAGAAAGCAGAATGAAAGGGAAAGAAAGCCCAAAGAAAGGGGAAAGAAAGCCCAAAGAAAGGGGAAAGAAAGTCCAAAGAAAGGGGAAAGAAAGCCCGAAGAAAGCCCAAAGAAAGCCCAAAGAAAGGGGAAAGAAAGCCCAAAGAAAGGGGAAAGAAAGGGGAAGATTACCCAAAGAAAGCCCAAAGAAAGGGGAAAGAAAGCCCAAAGAAAGTCCAAAGAAAGGGGAAAGAAAGCCCAAAGAAAGCCCAAAGAAAGCCGAAAGAAAGACCAAAGAAAGCCCATAGAAAGCCCAAAGAAAGCCCAGAGAAAGCCCATAGAAAGCCCAAAGAAAGCCCAAAGAAAGCCCAAAGAAAGAACAAAGAAAGGGGAAGGAAAGCCCAAAGAAAGCCCAAAGAAAGCCCAAAGAAAGCCCAAAGAAAGCCCAAAGAAAGGGGAAAGAAAGCCCAAAGAAAGGGGAAAGAAAGCCCAAAGAAAGCCCCAAGAAAGGGGAAAGAAAGCCCAAAGAAAGGGGAAAGAAAGCCCAAAGAAAGCCCAAAGAAAGCCCAAAGAAAGCCCAAAGAAAGCCCAAAGGAAGCCCAAGGAAAGCCCAAAGAAAGCCCAAAGAAAGCCCAAAGAAAGGGGAAAGAAAGCCCAAGGAAATCCCAAAGAAATCCCAAAGAAAGCCCAAAGACAGCTCAAAGAAATCTCAAAGAAAGCCCAAAGAAAGGTGAAAGAAAGGGGAAAGAAAGCCCAAAGAAAGGGGAAAGAAAGCCCAAAGAAAGGGGAAAGAAAGCCCAAAGAATGCCCAAAGAAAGGGGAAAGAAAGCCCAAAGAAAGCCCAAAGAAAGCCCAAAGAAAGGGGAAAGAAAGCCCAAAGAAAGGGGAAAGAAAGCCCAAAGAAAGCCCAAAGAAAGGGGAAAGAAGCCCAAAGAAAGCCCAAAGAAAGGCCAAAGAAAGCCCAGAGAAAGCCCAAAGAAAGCCCAAAGAAAGCCCAGAGAAAGCCCATATAAAGCCCAAAGAAAGCCCAAAGAAAGCCCAAAGAAAGCCCAAAGAAAGGGGAAGGAAAGCCCAAAGAAAGCCCAAAGAAAGCCCAAAGAAAGCCCAAAGAAAGCCCAAAGAAAGCCCAAAGAAAGGGGAAAGAAAGCCCAAAGAAAGCCCCACGAAAGGGGAAAGAAAGCCCAAAGAAAGGGGAAAGAAAGCCCAAAGAAATCCCAAAGAAATTCCAAAGAAAGCCCAAAGAAAGCCCAAAGGAAGCCCAAGGAAAGCCCAAAGAAAGGGGAAAGAAAGGGGAAAGAAATCCCAAAGAAAGGGGAAAGAAAGCCCAAAGAAATGGGAAAGAAAGCCCAAAGAAAGGGGAAAGAAAGCCCAAAGAAAGGGGAAAGAAAGCCCAAAGAAAGGGGAAAGAAAGCCCAAAGAAAGGGGATAGAAAGCCCAAAGAAAGGGGAAAGAAAGCCCAAAGAAAGGGGAAATAAAGCCCAAAGAAAGCCCAAAGAAAGCCCAAAGAAAGCCCAAAGAAAGGGGAAAGAAAGCCCAAAGAAAGCCCAAAGAAAGCCCAAAGAAAGGGGAAAGATAGCCCAAAGAAAGCCCAAAGAAAGGGGAAATAAAGCCCAAAGAAAGTTCAAAGAAAGGGGAAAGAAAGCCCAAAGAAAGGGGAAAGAAAGCCCAAAGAAAGCCCAAAGAAAGGGGAAAGAAATCCCAAAGAATCCCCAAAGAAAGGGGAAAGAAAGCCAAAAGAAAGCCCAAGGAAAGGGGAAAGAAAGCACAAAGAAAGCCCAAAGAAAGGGGAAAGAAAGCCCAAAGAATGCCCAAAGAAATGGGAAAGAAACCCCAAAGAAAGCCCAATGAAAGCCAAAAGAAAGGGGAATGAAAGCCCAAAGAAAGGGGAAAGAAAGCCCAAAGAAAGCCGAAAGAAAGCCCAAAGAAAGCCCAAAGTAAGCCCAAAGGAAGCTCAAAGAAAGCCCAAAGATAGCCCAAAGAAAGGGGAAAGAAAGCCCAAAGAAAGCCCAAAGAAAGGGGAAAGAAAGCCCAAAGACAGCCCAAAGAAAGCCCAAAGAAAGGGGAAAGAAAGCCCAAAGAATGCCCAAAGAAAGGGGAAAGAAAGCAAAAAGAAAGCCAAAAGAAAGCCCAAAGAAAGCCCAAAGAAAGTCCAAAGAAAGGGGAAAGAAAGCCCAAAGAAAGGGGAAAGAAAGCCCAAAGAAAGCCCAAAGAAAGGGGAAAGAATCCCAAAGAAAGCCCAAAGAAAGCCCAAAGAAAGCCCAGAGAAAGCCCATAGAAAGCCCAAAGAAAGCCCAAAGAAAGCCCAAAGAAAGCCCAAAGAAAGGGGAAGGAATGCCCAAAGAAAGCCCAAAGAAAGCCCAAAGAAAGCCCAAAGAAAGCCCAAAGAAAGCCCAAAGAAAGGGGAAAGAAAGCCCAAAGAAAGGGGAAAGAAAGCCAAAGAAAGGGGAAAGAAAGCCCAAAGAAAGGGGAAGGAAAGCCGAAATAAAGGCCAAAGAAAGCCCAAAGAAAGCAGAATGAAAGGGAAAGAAAGCCCAAAGAAAGGGGAAAGAAAGCCCAAAGAAAGGGGAAAGAAAGTCCAAAGAAAGGGGAAAGAAAGCCCGAAGAAAGCCCAAAGAAAGCCCAAAGAAAGGGGAAAGAAAGCCCAAAGAAAGGGGAAAGAAAGGGGAAGATTACCCAAAGAAAGCCCAAAGAAAGGGGAAAGAAAGCCAAAGAAAGTCCAAAGAAAGGGGAAAGAAAGCCCAAAGAAAGCCCAAAGAAAGGGGAAAGAAAGCCCAAAGAAAGTTCAAAGAAAGCCTAAAGAAAGGAGAAAGAAAGCCAAAAGAAAGCCGAAAGAAAGGGGAAAGAAAGCCCAAAGAAAGCCCAAAGAAAGGGAAAAGAAAGCCCAAAGAAAGCCCAAAGAAAGGGTAAAGAAAGCCCAAAGAATGTCCAAAGAAAGCCCAAAGAAAGCCCAAAGAAAGGGGAAAGAAAGCCCAAAGAAAGGGGAAAGAAAGGGGAAGATTACCCAAAGAAAGCCCAAAGAAAGGGGAAAGAAAGCCCAAAGAAAGTCCAAAGAAAGGGGAAAGAAAGCCCAAAGAAAGCCCAAAGAAAGGGGAAAGAAAGCCCAAAGAAAGTTCAAAGAAAGCCTAAAGAAAGGAGAAAGAAAGCCAAAAGAAAGCCGAAAGAAAGGGGAAAGAAAGCCCAAAGAAAGCCCAAAGAAAGGGAAAAGAAAGCCCAAAGAAAGCCCAAAGAAAGGGTAAAGAAAGCCCAAAGAAAGCCCCACGAAAGGGGAAAGAAAGCCCAAAGAAAGGGGAAAGAAAGCCCAAAGAAATCCCAAAGAAATTCCAAAGAAAGCAGAAAGAAAGCCCAAAGGAAGCCCAAGGAAAGCCCAAAGAAAGCCCAAAGAAAGCCCAAAGAAAGGGGAAAGAAAGCCCAAAGAAAGCCCAAAGAAAGCCCAAAGAAAGCCCAAAGAAAGGGGAAAGAAAGGGGAAAGAAAGCCCAAAGAAAGGGGAAAGAAAGCCCAAAGAAAGGGGAAAGAAATCCCAAAGAAAGGGGAAAGAAAGCCCAAAGAAATGGGAAAGAAAGCCCAAAGAAAGGGGAAAGAAAGCCCAAAGAAAGCCCAAAGAAAGGGGAAAGAAAGCCCGAAGAAAGGGGAAAGAAAGCCCAAAGAAAGGGGATAGAAAGCCCAAAGAAAGGGGAAAGAAAGCCCAAAGAAAGGGGAAATAAAGCCCAAAGAAAGCCCAAAGAAAGCCTAAAGAAAGGGGAAAGAAAGCCCAAAGAAAGCCCAAAGAAAGGGGAAAGAAAGGGGAAGATAGCCCAAAGAAAGCCCAAGGAAAGGGGAAAGAAAGCCCAAAGAAAGTCCAAAGTAAGGGGAAAGAAAGCCCAAAGAAAGGGGAAAGAAAGCCCAAAGAAAGCCCAAAGAAAGCCTAAAGAAAGGGGAAAGAAAGCCAAAAGAAAGCCCAAAGAAAGGGGAAAGAAAGCACAAAGAAAGCCCAAAGAAAGGGGAAAGAAAGCCCAAAGAATGCCCAAAGAAAGGGAAAAGAAAGCCCAAAGAAAGCCCAATGAAAGCCAAAAGAAAGGGGAAGGAAAGCCCAAAGAAAGCCCAAAGAAAGCCCAAAGAAAGCCGAAAGAAAGCCCAAAGAAAGCCCAAAGAAAGGGGAAAGAAAGCCCAAAGAAATCCCAAAGAAAGGGGAAAGAAAGCCCAAAGACAGCCCAAAGAAAGCCCAAAGAAAGGGGAAAGAAAGCCCAAAGAATGCCCAAAGAAAGGGGAAAGAAAGCAAAAAGAAAGCCAAAAGAAAGCCCAAAGAAAGCCAAAAGAAAGCCCAAAGAAAGGGGAAAGAAAGCCCAAAGAAAGGGGAAAGAAAGCCCAAAGAAAGCCGAAAGAAAGGGGAAAGAATCCCAAAGAAAGCCCAAAGAAAGCCCAAAGAAAGCCTAGAGAAAGCCCATAGAAAGCCCAAAGAAAGCCCAAATAAAGCCCAAAGAAAGCCCAAAGAAAGGGGAAGGAAAGCCCAAATAAAGCCCAAAGAAAGCCCAAAGAAAGGGGAAAGAAAGCACAAAGAAATCCCAAAGAAAGGGGAAAGAAAGCCCAAAGAAAGGGGAAAGAAAGCTCAAAGAAAGCCCAAAGAAAGGGGAAAGAAAGCCCAAAGAAAGGGGAAAGAAAGGGGAAAGAAAGCCCAAAGAAAGGGGAAAGAAAGCCCAAAGAAAGCCCAAAGAAAGGGGAAAGAAAGCCCAAAGAAAGGGGAAAGAAAGCCCAAAGAAAGCCCAAAGAAAGCCCAAAGAAAGGGGAAAGAAAGCCCAAAGAAAGCCCAAAGAAAGGAGAAAGAAGCCCAAAAAAAGCCCAAAGAAAGCCCAAAGAAAGCCCAGAGAAAGCCCATAGAAAGCCCAAAAAAAGCCCAAAGAAAGCCCAAAGAAAGCCCAAAGAAAGGGGAAGGAAAGCCCAAAGAAAGCCCAAAGAAAGCCCAAAGAAAGGGGAAAGAAAGCCCAAAGAAAGGGGAAAGAAAGCCCAAAGAAAGGGGAAAGAAAGCCCAAAGAAAGCCCAAAGAAAGCCCCAAGAAAGGGGAAAGAAAGCCCAAAGAAAGGGGAAAGGAAGCCCAAAGAAAGCCCAAAGAAAGCCCAAAGAAAGCCCAAAGAAAGCCCAAAGAAAGCCCAAAGGAAGCCCAAGGAAAGCCCAAAGAAAGCCCAAAGAAAGCCCAAAGAAAGGGGAAAGAAAGCCCAAGGAAATCCCAAAGAAAGCCCAAAGACAGCCCAAAGAAATCCCAAAGAAAGGTGAAAGAAAGGGGAAAGAAAGCCCAAAGAAAGGGGAAAGAAAGCCCAAAGAAAGGGGAAAGAAAGCCCAAAGAAAGGGGAAAGAAAGCCCAAAGAAAGTGGAAAGAAATCCCAAAGAAAGGGGAAAGAAATCCCAAAGAAAGGGGAAAGAAAGCCCAAAGAAAGGGGAAAGAAATCCCAAAGAAAGGGGAAAGAAAGCCCAAAGAAAGGGGAAAGAAAGCCCAAAGAAAGGGGAAAGAAAGCCCAAAGAAAGGGGAAAGAAAGCCCAAAGAAAGGGGAAAGAAAGCCCAAAAAAAGCCCAAAGAAAGCCCAAAGAAAGCCCAAAGAAAGCCCAAAGAAAGGGGAAAGAAAGCCCAAAGAAAGCCCAAAGAAAGGGGAAAGAAAGGGGAAGATAGCCCAAAGAAAGCCCAAAGAAAGGGGAAAGAAAGCCCAAAGAAAGTCCAAAGAAAGGGGAAAGAAAGCCCAAAGAAAGGGAAAAGAAAGCCCAAAGAAAGCCCAAAGAAAGCCTAAAGAAAGGGGAAAGAAAGTGAAAAGAAAGCCCAAAGAAAGGGGAAAGAAAGCCCAAAGAAAGGGGAAAGAAAGCCCAAAGAAAGGGGAAAGAAAGCCCAAAGAATGCCCAAAGAAAGGGGAAAGAAAGCCCAAAGAAAGCCCAAAGAAAGCCCAAAGAAAGGGGAAAGAAAGCCCAAAGAAAGGGGAAAGAAAGCCCAAAGAAAGCCCAAAGAAAGGGGAAAGAAGCACAAAGAAAGCCCAAAGAAAGCCCAAAGAAAGCCCAGAGAAAGCCCAAAGAAAGCCCAGAGAAAGCCCATATAAAGCCCAAAGAAAGCCCAAAGAAAGCCCTAAGAAAGCCCAAAGAAAGGGGAAAGAAAGCCCAAAGAAAGCCCAAAGAAAGCCCAAAGAAAGCCCAAAGAAAGGGGAAAGAAAGCCCAAAGAAAGGGGAAAGAAAGCCCAAAGAAAGCCCAAAGAAAGCCCCACGAAAGGGGAAAGAAAGCCCAAAGAAAGGGGAAAGAAAGCCCAAAGAAATTCCAAAGAAAGCCCAAAGAAAGCCCAAAGGAATCCCAAGGAAAGCCCAAAGAAAGCCCAAAGAAAGCCCAAAGAAAGGGGAAAGAAAGCCCAAAGAAAGCCCAAAGAAAGCCCAAAGAAAGCCCAAAGAAAGGGGAAAGAAAGGGGAAAGAAAGCCCAAAGAAAGGGGAAAGAAAGCCCAAAGAAAGGGGAAAGAAATCCCAAAGAAAGGGGAAAGAAAGCCCAAAGAAATGGGAAAGAAAGCCCAAAGAAAGGGGATAGAAAGCCCAAAGAAAGGGGAAAGAAAGCCCAAAGAAAGGGGAAATAAAGCCCAAAGAAAGCCCAAAGAAAGCCCAAAGAAAGCCCAAAGAAAGGGGAAAGAAAGCCCAAAGAAAGCCCAAAGAAAGGGGAAAGAAAGCACAAAGAAAGCCCAAAGAAAAGGGAAAGAAAGCCCAAAGAATGCCCAAAGAAAGGGGAAAGAAAGCCCAAAGAAAGCCCAAAGAAAGGGGAAAGAAAGGGGAAGATAGCCCAAAGAAAGCCCAAAGAAAGGGGAAAGAAAGCCCAAAGAAAGTCCAAAGAAAGGGGAAAGAAAGCCCAAAGAAAGGGAAAAGAAAGCCCAAAGAAAGCCCAAAGAAAGCCTAAAGAAAGGGGAAAGAAAGTGAAAAGAAAGCCCAAAGAAAGGGGAAAGAAAGCCCAAAGAAAGGGGAAAGAAAGCCCAAAGAAAGGGGAAAGAAAGCCCAAAGAATGCCCAAAGAAAGGGGAAAGAAAGCCCAAAGAAAGCCCAAAGAAAGCCCAAAGAAAGGGGAAAGAAAGCCCAAAGAAAGGGGAAAGAAAGCCCAAAGAAAGCCCAAAGAAAGGGGAAAGAAGCCCAAAGAAAGCCCAAAGAAAGCCCAAAGAAAGCCCAGAGAAAGCCCAAAGAAAGCCCAAAGAAAGCCCAGAGAAAGCCCATATAAAGCCCAAAGAAAGCCCAAAGAAAGCCCTAAGAAAGCCCAAAGAAAGGGGAAAGAAAGCCCAAAGAAAGCCCAAAGAAAGCCCAAAGAAAGCCCAAAGAAAGGGGAAAGAAAGCCCAAAGAAAGGGGAAAGAAAGCCCAAAGAAAGCCCAAAGAAAGCCCCACGAAAGGGGAAAGAAAGCCCAAAGAAAGGGGAAAGAAAGCCCAAAGAAATTCCAAAGAAAGCCCAAAGAAAGCCCAAAGGAAGCCCAAGGAAAGCCCAAAGAAAGCCCAAAGAAAGGGGAAAGAAAGCCCAAAGAAAGCCCAAAGAAAGCCCAAAGAAAGCCCAAAGAAAGGGGAAAGAAAGGGGAAAGAAAGCCCAAAGAAAGGGGAAAGAAAGCCCAAAGAAAGGGGAAAGAAATCCCAAAGAAAGGGGAAAGAAAGCCCAAAGAAATGGGAAAGAAAGCCCAAAGAAAGGGGAAAGAAAGCCCAAAGAAAGCCCAAAGAAAGCCCAAAGAAAGGGGAAAGAAAGCCCGAAGAAAGGGGAAAGAAAGCCCAAAGAAAGGGGATAGAAAGCCCAAAGAAAGGGGAAAGAAAGCCCAAAGAAAGGGGAAATAAAGCACAAAGAAAGCCCAAAGAAAGCCCAAAGAAAGCCCAAAGAAAGGGGAAAGAAAGCCCAAAGAAAGCCCAAAGAAAGGGGAAAGAAAGCACAAAGAAAGCCCAAAGAAAGGGGAAAGAAAGCCCAAAGAATGCCCAAAGAAAGGGGAAAGAAAGCCCAAAGAAAGCCCAATGAAAGCCAAAAGAAAGGGGAATGAAAGCCCAAAGAAAGGGGAAAGAAAGCCCAAAGAAAGCCGAAAGAAAGCCGAAAGAAAGCCCAAAGTAATCCCAAAGGAAGCTCAAAGGAAGCCCAAAGAAAGCCCAAAGAAAGCCCAAAGAAAGCCCAAAGAAAGCCCAAAGAAAGGGGAAAGAAAGCCCAAAGACAGCCCAAAGAAAGCCCAAAGAAAGGGGAAAGAAAGCCCAAAGAAAGCCCAAAGAAAGGGGAAAGAAAGCAAAAAGAAAGCCAAAAGAAAGCCCAAAGAAAGCCCAAAGAAAGTCCAAAGAAAGGGGAAAGAAAGCCCAAAGAAAGGGGAAAGAAAGCCCAAAGAAAGCCCAAAGAAAGGGGAAAGAATCCCAAAGAAAGCCCAAAGAAAGCCCAAAGAAAGCCCAGAGAAAGCCCATAGAAAGCCCAAAGAAAGCCCAAAGAAAGCCCAAAGAAAGCCCAAAGAAAGGGGAAGGAAAGCCCAAAGAAAGCCCAAAGAAAGCCCAAAGAAAGCCCAAAGAAAGCCCAAAGAAAGGGGAAAGAAAGCCCAAAGAAAGCCCAAAGAATGCCCAAAGAAAGGGGAAAGAAAGCCCAAAGAAAGCACAAAGAAAGCCCAAAGAAAGCCCCAAGAAAGGGGAAAGAAAGCCCAAAGAAAGGGGAAAGAAAGCCCAAAGAAAGCCCAAAGAAAGCCCAAAGAAAGCCCAATGAAAGCCCAAAGGAAGCCCAAGGAAAGCCCAAAGAAAGCCCAAAGAAAGCCCAAAGAAAGGGGAAAGAAAGCCCAAAGAAAGCCCAAAGAAAGGAGAAAGAAGCCCAGAGAAAGCCCATAGAAAGCCCAAAGAAAGCCCAAAGAAAGGGGAAGGAAAGCCCAAAGAAAGGGGAAAGAAAGCCCAAAGAAAGCCCAAAGAAAGCCCAAAGAAAGCCCAAAGAAAGCCCAAAGAAAGGGGAAAGAAAGCCCAAAGAAAGCCCAAAGAAAGCCCAAAGAAAGCCCAAAGAAAGCCCAAAGAAAGGGGAAAGAAAGCCCAAAGAAATCCCAAAGAAAACCCAAAGAAAGGGGAAAGAAAGCCCAAAGAAAGGGGAAAGAAAGCCCAAAGAAAGTCCAAAGAAAGGGGAAAGAAAGCCCAAAGAAAGCCCAAAGAAAGGGGAAAGAAAGCCCAAAGAAAGCCTAAAGAAAGGGGAAAGAAAGCCAAAAGAAAGCCCAAAGAAAGGGGAAAGAAAGCCCAAAGAAAGCCCAAAGAAAGCCCAAACAAAGCCCAAACAAAGCCCAAAGAAAGGGGAAAGAAACCCCAAAGAAAGCCCAAAGAAAGCCCAAAGAAAGGGGAAAGAAAGCCCAAAGAAAGGGGAAAGAAAGCCCAAAGAAAGCCGAAAGAAAGCCCAAAGAAAGCCCAAAGGAAGGGGAAAGAAAGCCCAAAGAAAGCGCAAAAAAAGCCCAAAGAAAGCCCAAAGAAAGCCCAAAGAAAGCCCAAAGAAAGCCCAAAGAAAGCCCAAAGAAAGCCCAAAGATATGGGAAAGAACGGGGAATATAGCCCAAAGAAAGCCCAAAGAAAGGGGAAAGAAAGCCCAAAGAAAGTCCAAAGAAAGGGGAAAGAAAGCCCAAAGAAAGGGAAAAGAAAGCCCAAAGAAAGCCCAAAGAAAGCCTAAAGAAAGGGGAAAGAAAGTGAAAAGAAAGCCCAAAGAAAGGGGAAAGAAAGCCCAAAGAAAGCCCAAAGAAAGGGGAAAGAAAGCCCAAAGAATGCCCAAAGAAAGGGGAAAGAAAGCCCAAAGAAATCCCAAAGAAAGGGGAAAGAAAGCCCAAAGAACGGGGAAAGAAAGCCGAAAGAAAGCCCAAAGAAAGGGGAAAGAAGCCCAGAGAAAGCCCAAAGAAAGCCCAAAGAAAGCCCAGAGAAAGCCCATATAAAGCCCAAAGAAAGCCCAAAGAAAGCCCAAAGAAAGACCAAAGAAAGGGGAAGGAAAGCCAAAAGAAAGCCCAAAGAAAGCCCAAATAAAGCCCAAAGAAAGCCCAAAGAAAGGGGAAAGAAAGCCCAAAGAAAGGGGAAAGAAAGCCCAAAGAAAGGGGAAAGAAAGCCCCACGAAAGGGGAAAGAAAGCCCAAAGAAAGGAGAAAGAAAGCCCAAACAAAGCCCAAAGGAAGCCCAAGGAAAGCCCAAAGAAAGCCCAAAGAAAGCCCAAAGAAAGGGGAAAGAAAGCCCAAAGAAAGCCCAAAGAAAGCCCAAAGAAAGCCCAAAGAAAGGGGAAAGAAAGGGGAAAGAAAGCCCAAAGAAAGGGAAAAGAAAGCCCAAAGAAAGCCCAAAGAAAGCCTAAAGAAAGGGGAAAGAAAGTGAAAAGAAAGCCCAAAGAAAGGGGAAAGAAAGCCCAAAGAAAGGGGAAAGAAAGCCCAAAGAAAGGGGAAAGAAAGCCCAAAGAATGCCCAAAGAAAGGGGAAAGAAAGCCCAAAGAAACCCAAAGAAAGCCCAAAGAAAGCCCAAAGAAAGGGGAAAGAAAGCCCAAAGAAAGGGGAAAGAAAGCCCAAAGAAAGCCCAAAGAAAGGGGAAAGAAGCCCAAAGAAAGCCCAAAGAAAGCCCAAAGAAAGCCCAGAGAAAGCCCAAAGAAAGCCCAAAGAAAGCCCAAAGAAAGCCCAGAGAAAGGGGAAGGAAAGCCCAAAGAAAGCCCAAAGAAAGCCCAAAGAAAGCCCAAAGAAAGGGGAAAGAAAGCCCAAAGAAAGGGGAAAGAAAGCCCAAAGAAAGCCCAAAGAAAGCCCCACGAAAGGGGAAAGAAAGCCCAAAGAAAGGGGAAAGAAAGCCCAAAGAAATCCCAAAGAAATTCCAAAGAAAGCCCAAAGAAAGCCCAAAGGAAGCCCAAGGAAAGCCCAAAGAAAGCCCAAAGAAAGCCCAAAGAAAGGGGAAAGAAAGCCCAAAGAAAGCCCAAAGAAAGCCCAAAGAAAGCCCAAAGAAACTGGAAAGAAAGCCCAAAGAAAGGGGAAAGAAAGCCCAAAGAAAGCCCAAAGAAAGGGGAAAGAAATCCCAAAGAAAGGGGAAAGAAAGCCCAAAGAAATGGGAAAGAAAGCCCAAAGAAAGGGGAAAGAAAGCCCAAAGAAATCCCAAAGAAAGGGGAAAGAAAGCCCGAAGAAAGGGGAAAGAAAGCCCAAAGAAAGGGGATAGAAAGCCCAAAGAAAGGGGAAAGAAAGCCCAAAGAAAGGGGAAATAAAGCCCAAAAAAAGCCCAAAGAAAGCCCAAAGAAAGCCTAAAGAAAGGGGAAAGAAAGCCCAAAGAAAGCCCAAAGAAAGGGGAAAGAAAGGGGAAGATAGCCCAAAGAAAGCCCAAAGAAAGGGGAAAGAAAGCCCAAAGAAAGTCCAAAGTAAGGGGAAAGAAAGCCCAAAGAAAGGGGAAAGAAAGCCCAAAGAAAGCCCAAAGAAAGCCTAAAGAAAGGGGAAAGAAAGCCAAAAGAAAGCCCAAAGAAAGGGGAAAGAAAGCACAAAGAAAGCCCAAAGAAAGGGGAAAGAAAGCCCAAAGAATGCCCAAAGAAAGGGGAAAGAAAGCCCAAAGAAAGCCCAATGAAAGCCAAAAGAAAGGGGAAGGAAAGCCCAAAGAAAGCCCAAAGAAAGGGGAAAGAAAGCAAAAAGAAAGCCAAAAGAAAGCCCAAAGAAAGCCCAAAGAAAGCCCAAAGAAAGGGGAAACAAAGCCCAAAGAAAGGGGAAAGAAAGCCCAAAGAAAGCCCAAAGAAAGGGGAAAGAATCCCAAAGAAAGCCCAAAGAAAGCCCAAAGAAAGCCCAGAGAAAGCCCATAGAAAGCCCAAAGAAAGCCCAAAGAAAGCCCAAAGAAAGCCCAAAGAAAGCCCAAAGAAAGGGGAAAGAAAGCCCAAAGAAATCCCAAAGAAAGGGGAAAGAAAGCCCAAAGAAAGGGGAAAGAAAGCGCAAAGAAAGCCCAAAGAAAGGGGAAAGAAAGCCCAAAGAAAGCCCAAAGAAAGGGGAAAGAAAGCCTAAAGAAAGGGGAAAGAAAGCCCAAAGAAAGCCCAAAGAAAGGGGAAAGAAAGCCCAAAGAAAGGGGAAAGAAAGCCCAAAGAAAGGGGAAAGAAAGCCCAAAGAAAGCCCAAAGAAAGGGGAAAGAAAGGGGAAAGAAAGCCCAAAGAAAGCCCAAAGAAAGGAGAAAGAAGCCCAAAAAAAGCCCAAAGAAAGCCCAAAGAAAGCCCAGAGAAAGCCCATAGAAAGCCCAAAAAAAGCCCAAAGAAAGCCCAAAGAAAGCCCAAAGAAAGGGGAAGGAAAGCCCAAAGAAATCCCAAAGAAAGCCCAAAGAAAGCCCAAAGAAAGGGGAAAGAAAGCCCAAAGAAAGGGGAAAGAAAGCCCAAAGAAAGCCCAAAGAAAGCCCCAAGAAAGGGGAAAGAAAGCCCAAAGAAAGGGGAAAGGAAGCCCAAAGAAAGCCCAAAGAAAGCCCAAAGAAAGCCCAAAGAAAGCCCAAAGAAAGCCCAAAGAAAGCCCAAAGGAAGCCCAAGGAAAGCCCAAAGAAAGCCCAAAGAAAGCCCAAAGAAAGGGGAAAGAAAGCCCAAGGAAATCCCAAAGAAAGCCCAAAGACAGCCCAAAGAAATCCCAAAGAAAGCCCAAAGAAAGGTGAAAGAAAGGGGAAAGAAAGCCCAAAGAAAGGGGAAAGAAAGCCCAAAGAAAGGGGAAAGAAAGCCCAAAGAAAGGGGAAAGAAAGCCCAAAGAAAGTGGAAAGAAATCCCAAAGAAAGGGGAAAGAAATCCCAAAGAAAGGGGAAAGAAAGCCCAAAGAAAGGGGAAACAAATCCCAAAGAAAGGGGAAAGAAAGCCGAAAGAAAGGGGAAAGAAAGCCCAAAGAAAGTGGAAAGAAATCCCAAAGAAAGGGGAAAGAAATCCCAAAGAAAGGGGAAAGAAAGCCCAAAGAAAGGGGAAACAAATCCCAAAAAAAGGGGAAAGAAAGCCCAAAAAAAGCCCAAAGAAAGCCCAAAGAAAGCCCAAAGAAAGCCCAAAGAAAGGGGAAAGAAAGCCCAAAGAAAGCCCAAAGAAAGGGGAAAGAAAGGGGAAGATAGCCCAAAGAAAGGGGAAAGAAAGCCCAAAGAAAGTCCAAAGAAAGGGGAAAGAAAGCCCAAAGAAAGGGAAAAGAAAGCCCAAAGAAAGCCCAAAGAAAGCCTAAAGAAAGGGGAAAGAAAGTGAAAAGAAAGCCCAAAGAAAGGGGAAAGAAAGCCCAAAGAAAGGGGAAAGAAAGCCCAAAGAAAGGGGAAAGAAATCCCAAAGAAAGGGGAAAGAAAGCCCAAAGAATGCCCAAAGAAAGGGGAAAGAAAGCCCAAAGAAAGGGGAAAGAAAGCCCAAAGAAAGCCCAAAGAAAGCCCCACGAAAGGGGAAAGAAAGCCCAAAGAAAGGGGAAAGAAAGCCCAAAGAAATTCCAAAGAAAGCCCAAAGAAAGCCCAAAGGAAGCCCAAGGAAAACCCAAAGAAAGCCCAAAGAAAGCCCAAAGAAAGGGGAAAGAAAGCACAAAGAAAGCCCAAAGAAAGGGGAAAGAAAGGGGAAAGAAAGCCCAAAGAAAGGGGAAAGAAAGCCCAAAGAAAGCCCAAAGAAAGCCAAAAGAAAGGGGAATGAAAGCCCAAAGAAAGGGGAAAGAAAGCCCAAAGAAAGCCGAAAGAAAGCCCAAAGAAAGCCCAAAGTAAGCCCAAAGGAAGCTCAAAGAAAGCCCAAAGAAAGCCCAAAGAAAGGGGAAAGAAAGCCCAAAGAAAGCCCAAAGAAAGGGGAAAGAAAGCCCAAAGACAGCCCAAAGAAAGCCCAAAGAAAGGGGAAAGAAAGCCCAAAGAATGCCCAAAGAAAGGGGAAAGAAAGCAAAAAGAAAGCCAAAAGAAAGCCCAAAGAAAGCCCAAAGAAAGTCCAAAGAAAGGGGAAAGAAAGCCCAAAGAAAGGGGAAAGAAAGCCCAAAGAAAGCCCAAAGAAAGGGGAAAGAATCCCAAAGAAAGCCCAAAGAAAGCCCAAAGAAAGCCCAGAGAAAGCCCATAGAAAGCCCAAAGAAAGCCCAAAGAAAGCCCAAAGAAAGCCCAAAGAAAGGGGAAGGAAAGCCCAAAGAAAGCCCAAAGAAAGCCCAAAGAAAGCCCAAAGAAAGCCCAAAGAAAGCCCAAAGAAAGGGGAAAGAAAGCCCAAAGAAATCCCAAAGAAAGCCCAAAAAAGGGGAAAGAAAGCCCAAAGAAAGGGGAAAGAAAGCCCAAAGAAAGGGGAAAGAAAGCCCAAAGAAAGGGGAAAGAAAGCCCAAAGAAAGCCCAAAGAAAGCCCAAAGAAAGGGGAAAGAAAGCCCAAAGAAAGCCCAAAGAAAGGGGAAAGAAAGGGGAAGATAGCCCAAAGAAAGCCCAAAGAAAGCCCAAAGAAAGGGGAAAGAAAGCCCAAAGAAAGTCCAAAGAAAGGGGAAAGAAAGCCCAAAGAAAGCCCAAAGAAAGCCTAAAGAAAGGGGAAAGAAAGCCAAAAGAAAGCCCAAAGAAAGGGGAAAGAAAGCCCAAAGAAAGCCCAAAGAAAGCCCAAACAAAGCCCAAAGAAAGCCCAAAGAGAGGGGAAAGAAACCCCAAAGAAAGCCCAAAGAAAGCCCAAAGAAAGGGGAAAGAAAGCCCAAAGAAAGGGGAAAGAAAGCCCAAAGAAAGCCGAAAGAAAGCCCAAAGAAAGCCCAAAGGAAGGGGAAAGAAAGCCCAAAGAAAGCGCAAACAAAGCCCAAAGAAAGCCCAAAGAAAGCCCTAAGAAAGCCCAAAGAAAGCCCAAAGAAATGGGAAAGAAAGGGGAAGATAGCCCAAAGAAAGCCCAAAGAAAGGGGAAAGAAAGCCCAAAGAAAGTCCAAAGAAAGGGGAAAGAAAGCCCAAAGAAAGCCTAAAGAAAGTGGAAAGAAAGTGAAAAGAAAGCCCAAAGAAAGGGGAAAGAAAGCCCAAAGAAAGCCCAAAGAAAGCCCAAAGAAAGGGGAAAGAAAGCCCAAAGAATGCCCAAAGAAAGGGGAAAGAAAGCCCAAAGAAAGCCCAAAGAAAGCCCAAAGAAAGGGGAAAGAAAGCCCAAAGAAAGGGCAAAGAAAGCCGAAAGAAAGCCCAAAGAAAGGGAAAGAAGCCCAGAGAAAGCCCAAAGAAAGCCCAAAGAAAGCCCAGAGAAAGCCCATATAAAGCCCAAAGAAAGCCCAAAGAAAGCCCAAAGAAAGACCAAAGAAAGGGGAAGGAAAGCCCAAAGAAAGCCCAAAGAAAGCCCAAAGAAAGCCCAAAGAAAGGGGAAAGAAAGCCCAAAGAAAGGGGAAAGAAAGCCCAAAGAAAGCCCAAAGAAAGCCCCACGAAAGGGGAAAGAAAGCCCAAAGAAAGGGGAAAGAAAGCCCAAAGAAATCCCAAAGAAAGGGGAAAGAAAGCCCAAAGAAAGCCCAAAGGAAGCCCAAGGAAAGCCCAAAGAAAGCCCAAAGAAAGGGGAAAGAAAGTCCAAAGAAAGCCCAAAGAAAGCCCAAGGAAAGCCCAAAGAAAGGGGAAAGAAAGGGGAAAGAAAGCCCAAAGAAAGGGGAAAGAAAGCCCAAAGAAAGGGGAAAGAAATCCCAAAGAAAGGGGAAAGAAAGCCCAAAGAAATGGGAAAGAAAGCCCAAAAAAGGGGAAAGAAAGCCCAAAGAAAGCCCAAAGAAAGCCCAAAGAAAGGGGAAAGGAAGCCCAAAGAAAGCCCAAAGAAAGCCCAAAGAAAGCCCAAAGAAAGGGGAAAGAAAGCCCAAAGAAAGCCCAAAGAAAGGGGAAAGAAAGGGGAAGATAGCCCAAAGAAAGCCCAAAGAAAGTCCAAAGAAAGGGGAAAGAAAGCCCAAAGAAAGGGGAAAGAAAGCCCAAAGAAAGCCCAAAGAAAGCCTAAAGAAAGGGGAAAGAAAGCCCAAAGAAAGCCCAAAGAAAGGGGAAAGAAAGCACAAAGAAAGCCCAAAGAAAGCCCAAAGAAAGGGGAAAGAAAGCCCAAAGAATGCCCAAAGAAAGCCCAAAGAAAGCCCAATGAAAGCCAAAAGAAAGGGGAAAGAAAGCCCAAAGAAAGGAGAAAGAAAGCCCAAAGAAAGCCCAAAGAAAGGGGAAAGAATCCCAAAGAAAGCCCAAAGAAAGCCCAAAGAAAGCCCAGAGAAAGCCCATAGAAAGCCCAAAGAAAGCCCAAAGAAAGCCCAAAGAAAGCCCAAAGAAAGGGGAAGGAAAGCCCAAAGAAAGCCCAAAGAAAGCCCAAAGAAAGCCCAAAGAAAGGGGAAAGAAAGCCCAAAGAAATCCCAAAGAAAGGGGAAAGAAAGCCCAAAGAAAGGGGAAAGAAAGCTCAAAGAAAGCCCAAAGAAAGGGGAAAGAAAGCCCAAAGAAAGCCCAAAGAAAGGGGAAAGAAAGCCCAAAGAAAGGGGAAAGAAAGCCCAAAGAAAGCCCAAAGAAAGGGGAAAGAAAGCCCAAAGAAAGGGGAAAGAAAGCCGAAAGAAAGGGGAAAGAAAGCCCAAAGAAAGTGGAAAGAAATCCCAAAGAAAGGGGAAAGAAATCCCAAAGAAAGGGGAAAGAAAGCCCAAAGAAAGGGGAAACAAATCCCAAAAAAAGGGGAAAGAAAGCCCAAAAAAAGCCCAAAGAAAGCCCAAAGAAAGCCCAAAGAAAGCCCAAAGAAAGGGGAAAGAAAGCCCAAAGAAAGCCCAAAGAAAGGGGAAAGAAAGGGGAAGATAGCCCAAAGAAAGGGGAAAGAAAGCCCAAAGAAAGTCCAAAGAAAGGGGAAAGAAAGCCCAAAGAAAGGGAAAAGAAAGCCCAAAGAAAGCCCAAAGAAAGCCTAAAGAAAGGGGAAAGAAAGTGAAAAGAAAGCCCAAAGAAAGGGGAAAGAAAGCCCAAAGAAAGGGGAAAGAAAGCCCAAAGAAAGGGGAAAGAAATCCCAAAGAAAGGGGAAAGAAAGCCCAAAGAATGCCCAAAGAAAGGGGAAAGAAAGCCCAAAGAAAGGGGAAAGAAAGCCCAAAGAAAGCCCAAAGAAAGCCCCACGAAAGGGGAAAGAAAGCCCAAAGAAAGGGGAAAGAAAGCCCAAAGAAATTCCAAAGAAAGCCCAAAGAAAGCCCAAAGGAAGCCCAAGGAAAACCCAAAGAAAGCCCAAAGAAAGCCCAAAGAAAGGGGAAAGAAAGCACAAAGAAAGCCCAAAGAAAGGGGAAAGAAAGGGGAAAGAAAGCCCAAAGAAAGGGGAAAGAAAGCCCAAAGAAAGCCCAAAGAAAGCCAAAAGAAAGGGGAATGAAAGCCCAAAGAAAGGGGAAAGAAAGCCCAAAGAAAGCCGAAAGAAAGCCCAAAGAAAGCCCAAAGTAAGCCCAAAGGAAGCTCAAAGAAAGCCCAAAGAAAGCCCAAAGAAAGGTGAAAGAAAGCCCAAAGAAAGCCCAAAGAAAGGGGAAAGAAAGCCCAAAGACAGCCCAAAGAAAGCCCAAAGAAAGGGGAAAGAAAGCCCAAAGAATGCCCAAAGAAAGGGGAAAGAAAGCAAAAAGAAAGCCAAAAGAAAGCCCAAAGAAAGCCCAAAGAAAGTCCAAAGAAAGGGGAAAGAAAGCCCAAAGAAAGGGGAAAGAAAGCCCAAAGAAAGGGGAAAGAAAGCCCAAAGAAAGCCCAAAGAAAGGGGAAAGAATCCCAAAGAAAGCCCAAAGAAAGCCCAAAGAAAGCCCAGAGAAAGCCCATAGAAAGCCCAAAGAAAGCCCAAAGAAAGCCCAAAGAAAGCCCAAAGAAAGGGGAAGGAAAGCCCAAAGAAAGCCCAAAGAAAGCCCAAAGAAAGCCCAAAGAAAGCCCAAAGAAAGCCCAAAGAAAGGGGAAAGAAAGCCCAAAGAAATCCCAAAGAAAGCCCAAAAAAGGGGAAAGAAAGCCCAAAGAAAGGGGAAAGAAAGCCCAAAGAAAGGGGAAAGAAAGCCCAAAGAAAGGGGAAAGAAAGCCCAAAGAAAGGGGAAAGAAAGCCCAAAGAAAGCCCAAAGAAAGCCCAAAGAAAGGGGAAAGAAAGCCCAAAGAAAGCCCAAAGAAAGGGGAAAGAAAGGGGAAGATAGCCCAAAGAAAGCCCAAAGAAAGCCCAAAGAAAGGGGAAAGAAAGCCCAAAGAAAGTCCAAAGAAAGGGGAAAGAAAGCCCAAAGAAAGCCCAAAGAAAGCCTAAAGAAAGGGGAAAGAAAGCCAAAAGAAAGCCCAAAGAAAGGGGAAAGAAAGCCCAAAGAAAGCCCAAAGAAAGCCCAAACACAGCCCAAAGAAAGCCCAAAGAGAGGGGAAAGAAACCCCAAAGAAAGCCCAAAGAAAGCCCAAAGAAAGGGGAAAGAAAGCCCAAAGAAAGGGGAAAGAAAGCCCAAAGAAAGCCGAAAGAAAGCCCAAAGAAAGCCCAAAGGAAGGGGAAAGAAAGCCCAAAGAAAGCGCAAACAAAGCCCAAAGAAAGCCCAAAGAAAGCCCTAAGAAAGCCCAAAGAAAGCCCAAAGAAATGGGAAAGAAAGGGGAAGATAGCCCAAAGAAAGCCCAAAGAAAGGGGAAAGAAAGCCCAAAGAAAGTCCAAAGAAAGGGGAAAGAAAGCCCAAAGAAAGCCTAAAGAAAGTGGAAAGAAAGTGAAAAGAAAGCCCAAAGAAAGGGGAAAGAAAGCCCAAAGAAAGCCCAAAGAAAGCCCAAAGAAAGGGGAAAGAAAGCCCAAAGAATGCCCAAAGAAAGGGGAAAGAAAGCCCAAAGAAAGCCCAAAGAAAGCCCAAAGAAAGGGGAAAGAAAGCCCAAAGAAAGGGCAAAGAAAGCCGAAAGAAAGCCCAAAGAAAGGGGAAAGAAGCCCAGAGAAAGCCCAAAGAAAGCCCAAAGAAAGCCCAGAGAAAGCCCATATAAAGCCCAAAGAAAGCCCAAAGAAAGCCCAAAGAAAGACCAAAGAAAGGGGAAGGAAAGCCCAAAGAAAGCCCAAAGAAAGCCCAAAGAAAGCCCAAAGAAAGGGGAAAGAAAGCCCAAAGAAAGGGGAAAGAAAGCCCAAAGAAAGCCCAAAGAAAGCCCCACGAAAGGGGAAAGAAAGCCCAAAGAAAGGGGAAAGAAAGCCCAAAGAAATCCCAAAGAAAGGGGAAAGAAAGCCCAAAGAAAGCCCAAAGGAAGCCCAAGGAAAGCCCAAAGAAAGCCCAAAGAAAGGGGAAAGAAAGTCCAAAGAAAGCCCAAAGAAAGCCCAAGGAAAGCCCAAAGAAAGGGGAAAGAAAGGGGAAAGAAAGCCCAAAGAAAGGGGAAAGAAAGCCCAAAGAAAGGGGAAAGAAATCCCAAAGAAAGGGGAAAGAAAGCCCAAAGAAATGGGAAAGAAAGCCCAAAAAAGGGGAAAGAAAGCCCAAAGAAAGCCCAAAGAAAGCCCAAAGAAAGGGGAAAGGAAGCCCAAAGAAAGCCCAAAGAAAGCCCAAAGAAAGCCCAAAGAAAGGGGAAAGAAAGCACAAAGAAAGCCCAAAGAACGGGGAAAGAAAGGGGAAGATAGCCCAAAGAAAGCCCAAAGAAAGTCCAAAGAAAGGGGAAAGAAAGCCCAAAGAAAGGGGAAAGAAAGCCCAATGAAAGCCCAAAGAAAGGGGAAAGAAAGCACAAAGAAAGCCCAAAGAAAGCCCAAAGAAAGGGGAAAGAAAGCCCAAAGAATGCCCAAAGAAAGCCCAAAGAAAGCCCAATGAAAGCCAAAAGAAAGGGGAAAGAAAGCCCAAAGAAAGGAGAAAGAAAGCCCAAAGAAAGCCCAAAGAAAGGGGAAAGAATCCCAAAGAAAGCCCAAAGAAAGCCCAAAGAAAGGGGAAAGAAAGCCCAAAGAAAGGGGAAAGAAAGCCCAAAGAAATCCCAAAGAAAGGGGAAAGAAAGCCCAAAGAAAGGGGAAAGAAAGCTCAAAGAAAGCCCAAAGAAAGGGGAAAGAAAGCCCAAAGAAAGCCCAAAGAAAGGGGAAAGAAAGCCCAAAGAAAGGGGAAAGAAAGCCCAAAGAAAGCCCAAAGAAAGGGGAAAGAAAGCCCAAAGAAAGGGGAAAGAAAGCCCAAAGAAAGGGGAAAGAAAGCCCAAAGAAAGCCCAAAGAAAGGGGAAAGAAAGCCCAAAGAAAGCCCAAAGAAAGCCCAAAGAAAGGAGAAAGAAGCCCAAAAAAAGCCCAAAGAAAGCCCAAAGAAAGCCCAAAGAAAGCCCATAGAAAGCCCAAAAAAAGCCCAAAGAAAGCCCAAAGAAAGCCCAAAGAAAGGGGAAGGAAAGCCCAAAGAAATCCCAAAGAAAGCCCAAAGAAAGCCCAAAGAAAGGGGAAAGAAAGCCCAAAGAAAGGGGAAAGAAAGCCCAAAGAAAGCCCAAAGAAAGCCCAAAGAAAGGGGAAAGGAAGCCCAAAGAAAGCCCAAAGAAAGCCCAAAGAAAGCCCAAAGAAAGCCCAAAGAAAGCCCAAAGAAAGCCCAAAGAAAGTCCAAAGGAAGCCCAAGGAAAGCCCAAAGAAAGCCCAAAGAAAGCCCAAAGAAAGGGGAAAGAAAGCCCAAGGAAATCCCAAAGAAAGCCCAAAGACAGCCCAAAGAAATCCCAAAGAAAGCCCAAAGAAAGGTGAAAGAAAGGGGAAAGAAAGCCCAAAGAAAGGGGAAAGAAAGCCCAAAGAAAGGGGAAAGAAAGCCCAAAGAAAGGGGAAAGAAAGCCCAAAGAAAGTGGAAAGAAATCCCAAAGAAAGGGGAAAGAAATCCCAAAGAAAGGGGAAAGAAAGCCCAAAGAAAGGGGAAACAAATCCCAAAGAAAGGGGAAAGAAAGCCGAAAGAAAGGGGAAAGAAAGCCCAAAGAAAGGGGAAAGAAAGCCCAAAGAAAGGGGAAAGAAAGCCCAAAAAAAGGGGAAAGAAAGCCCAAAAAAAGCCCAAAGAAAGCCCAAAGAAAGCCCAAAGAAAGCCCAAAGAAAGGGGAAAGAAAGCCCAAAGAAAGCCCAAAGAAAGGGGAAAGAAAGGGGAAGATAGCCCAAAGAAAGCCCAAAGAAAGGGGAAAGAAAGCCCAAAGAAAGTCCAAAGAAAGGGGAAAGAAAGCCCAAAGAAAGGGAAAAGAAAGCCCAAAGAAAGCCCAAAGAAAGCCTAAAGAAAGGGGAAAGAAAGTGAAAAGAAAGCCCAAAGAAAGGGGAAAGAAAGCCCAAAGAAAGGGGAAAGAAAGCCCAAAGAAAGGGGAAAGAAATCCCAAAGAAAGGGGAAAGAAAGCCCAAAGAATGCCCAAAGAAAGGGGAAAGAAAGCCCAAAGAAAGCCCAAAGAAAGCCCAAAGAAAGGGGAAAGAAAGCCCAAAGAAAGGGGAAAGAAAGCCCAAAGAAAGCCCAAAGAAAGGGGAAAGAAGCCCAAAGAAAGCCCAAAGAAAGCCCAAAGAAAGCCCAAAGAAAGCCCAAAGGAAGCCCAAGGAAAGCCCAAAGAAAGGGGAAAGAAAGCCCAAAGAAAGCCCAAAGAGAGCCCAAACACAGCCCAAAGAAAGCCCAAAGAAAGCCCAAAGAAAGGGGAATGAAAGCCCAAAGAAAGGGGAAAGAACGCCAAAGAAAGGGGAAAGAACGCCCAAAGAAAGGGGAAGGAAAGCCGAAAGAAAGGCCAAAGAAAGCCCAAAGAAAGCAGAATGAAAGGGAAAGAAAGCCCAAAGAAAGGGGAAAGAAAGCCCAAAGAAAGGGGAAAGAAAGCCCAAAGAAAGGGGAAAGAAAGCCCAAAGAAAGCCCAAAGAAAGGGGAAAGAAGCCCAAAGAAAGCCCAAAGAAAGCCCAAAGAAAGCCCAAAGAAAGCCCAAAGGAAGCCCAAGGAAAGCCCAAAGAAAGGGGAAAGAAAGCCCAAAGAAATCCCAAAGAGAGCCCAAACACAGCCCAAAGAAAGCCCAAAGAAAGCCCAAAGAAAGGGGAATGAAAGCCCAAAGAAAGGGGAAAGAAAGCCAAAGAAAGGGGAAAGAAAGCCCAAAGAAAGGGGAAGGAAAGCCGAAAGAAAGGCCAAAGAAAGCCCAAAGAAAGCAGAATGAAAGGGAAAGAAAGCCCAAAGAAAGGGGAAAGAAAGCCCAAAGAAAGGGGAAAGAAAGCCCAAAGAAAGGGGAAAGAAAGCCCAAAGAAAGCCCAAAGAAAGCCCAAAGAAAGGGGAAAGAAAGCCCAAAGAAAGGGGAAAGAAAGGGGAAGATAGCCCAAAGAAAGCCCAAAGAAAGGGGAAAGAAAGCCCAAAGAAAGTCCAAAGAAAGGGGAAAGAAAGGCCAAAGAAAGCCCAAAGAAAGGGGAAAGAAAGCCCAAAAAAGCCCAACGAAAGCCTAAAGAAAGGAGAAAGAAAGCCAAAAGAAAGCCCAAAGAAAGGGGAAAGAAAGCCCAAAGAAAGCCCAAAGAAAGCCCAAAGAAACGGGAAAAAAAGCCCAAAGAAAGCCCAAAGAAAGGGTAAAGAAAGCCCAAAGAAAGTCCAAACAAAGCCCAAAGAAAGCCCAAAGAAAGGGGAAAGAAAGCCCAAAGAAAGGGGAAAGAAAGCCCAAAGAAAGCCGAAAGAAAGCCCAAAGAAAGCCCAAAGTAAGCCCAAAGGAAGCTCAAAGAAAGCCCAAAGAAAGCCCAAAGAAAGGGGAAAGAAATCCCAAAGAAAGCCCAAAGAATGCCCAAAGAAAGGGGAAAGAAAGTCCAAAAAAAGCACAAAGAAAGCCCAAAGAAAGCCCAAAGAAAGGGGAAAGAAAGCCCAAAGAAAGGGGAAAGAAAGCCACCAGAAAGCCCAAAGAAAGATGAAAGAAAGCCCAAAGAAAGTGGAAAGAAAGCCCAAGGAAAGGGGAAAGAAAGCCCAAAGAAAGGGGAAAGAAAGCCCAAAGAAAGGGGAAAGAAAGCCCAAAGAAAGCCCAAAGAAAGCCCAAAGAAAGGGGAAAGAAAGCCCAAAGAAAGCCCAAAGAAAGGAGAAAGAAGCCCAAAGAAAGCCCAAAGAAAGCCCAAAGAAAGCCCAGAGAAAGCCCATAGAAAGCCCAAAGAAAGCCCAAAGAAAGCCCAAAGAAAGGGGAAGGAAAGCCCAAAGAAAGCCCAAAGAAAGCCCAAAGAAAGGGGAAAGAAAGCCCAAAGAAAGGGGAAAGAAAGCCCAAAGAAAGCCCAAAGAAAGCCCCAAGAAAGGGGAAAGAAAGCCCAAAGAAAGGGGAAAGAAAGCCCAAAGAAAGCCCAAAGAAAGCCCAAAGAAAGCCCAAAGAAAGCCCAAAGAAAGCCCAAAGAAAGCCCAAAGAAAGGGGAAAGAAAGCCAAAGGAAATCCCAAAGAAAGCCCAAAGAAATCCCAAAGACAGCCCAAAGAAATCCCAAAGAAAGCCCAAAGAAAGGTGAAAGAAAGGGGAAAGAAAGCCCAAAGAAAGGGGAAAGAAAGCCCAAAGAAAGGGGAAAGAAATCCCAAAGAAAGGGGAAAGAAATCCCAAAGAAAGGGGAAAGAAAGCCCAAAGAAAGGGGAAAGAAAGCCCAAAGAAATCCCAAAGAAAGCCCAAAGAAAGGGGGAAAAAAGCCCAAAGAAAGGGGAAAGAAAGCCCAAAGAAAGGGGAAAGAAAGCCCAAAGAAAGGGGAAAGAAAGCCCAAAGAAAGCCCAAAGAAAGCCCAAAGAAAGCCCAAAGAAAGGGGAAAGAAAGCCCAAAGAAATCCCAAAGAAAGCCCAAAGAAAGCCCAAGGAAAGGGGAAAGAAAGCCCAAAGAAAGGGGAAAGAAAGCCCAAAGAAATCCCAAAGAAAGCCCAAAGAAAGGGGGAAAAAAGCCCAAAGAAAGGGGAAAGAAAGCCCAAAGAAAGGGGAAAGAAAGCCCAAAGAAAGGGGAAAGAAAGCCCAAAGAAAGCCCAATGAAAGCCCAAAGGAAGCCCAAGGAAAGCCCAAAGAAAGCCCAAAGAAAGCCCAAAGAAAGCCCAGAGAAAGCCCATAGAAAGCCCAAAGAAAGCCCAAAGAAAGGCCAAAGAAAGCCCCACGAAAGGGGAAAGAAAGCCCAAAGAAAGGGGAAAGAAATCCCAAAGAAATCCCAAAGAAATTCCAAAGAAGCCCAAAGAAAGCCCAAAGGAAGCCCAAGGAAAGCCCAAAGAAAGCCCAAAGAAAGCCCAAAGAAAGGGGAAAGAAAGCCCAAAGAAAGCCCAAAGAAAGCCCAAAGAAAGCCCAAAGAAAGGGGAAAGAAAGGAGAAAGAAATCCCAAAGAAAGGGGAAAGAAAGCCCAAAGAAATGGGAAAGAAAGCCCAAAGAAAGGGGAAAGAAAGCCCAAAGAAAGCCCAAAGAAAGCCCAAAGAAAGGGGAAAGAAAGCCCAAAGAAAGGGGAAAGAAAGCCCAAAGAAAGGGGATAGAAAGCCCAAAGAAAGGGGAAAGAAAGCCCAAAGAAAGGGGAAATAAAGCCCAAAGAAAGCCCAAAGAAAGCCAAAAGAAAGCCCAAAGAAAGGGGAAAGAAAGCCCAAAGAAAGCCCAAAGAAAGGGGAAAGAAAGGGGAAGATAGCCCAAAGAAAGCCCAAAGAAAGGGGAAAGAAAGCCCAAAGAAAGTCCAAAGAAAGGGGAAAGAAAGCCCAAAGAAAGGGGAAAGAAAGCCCAAAGAAAGCCCAAAGAAAGCCCAAAGAAATCCCAAAGAAAGCCTAAAGAAAGGGGAAAGAAAGCCCAAAAGAAAGCCCAAAGAAATGGGAAAGAAAGCACAAAGAAAGCCCAAAGAAAGCCCAAAGAAGGGGGAAAGAAAGCCCAAAGAATACCCAAAGAAAGGGGAAAGAGGCCCAAAGAAAGCCCAATGAAAGCCAAAAGAAAGGGGAAAGAAATCCCAAAGAAAGGGGAAAGAAAGCCCAAAGAAAGCCCAAAGAAAGGGGAAAGAAAGCCCAAAGAAAGCCCAAAGAAAGGGGAAAGAAAGCCCAAAGACAGCCCAAAGAAAGCCCAAAGAAAGTGGAAAGAAAGCCCAAAGAATGCCGAAAGAAAGGGGAAAGAAAGCCCAAAGAAAGCCCAAAGAAAGCCCAAAGAAAGGGGAAAGAAAGCCCAAAGAAAGGGGAAAGAAAGCCCAAAGAAAGTCCAAAGAAAGGGGAAAGAAGCCCAAAGAAAGCCCAAAGAAAGCCCAAAGAAAGCCCAAAGAAAGCCCAGAGAAAGGCCATAGAAAGGCCATAGAAAGCCCAAAGAAAGCCCAAAGAAAGAAAGGGGAAGGAAAGTCCAAAGAAAGCCCAAAGAAAGCCCAAAGAAAGCCCAAAGGAAGGGGAAAGAAAGCCCAAAGAAAGGGGAAAGAAAGCCCAAAGAAAGGGGAAAGAAAGCCCAAAGAAAGGGGAAAGAAAGCCCAAAGAAATGGGAAAGAAAGCCCAAAGAAAGCCCAAAGAAAGCCCAAAGAAAGCCCAAAGAAAGCGGAAAGAAAGCCCAAAGAAAGCCCAAAGAAAGGCGAAAGAAAGGGGAAGATAGCCCAAAGAAAGCCCAAAGAAAGCCCAAAGAAAGGGGAAAGAAAGCCCAAAGAAAGTCCAAAGAAAGGGGAAAGAAAGCCCAAAGAAAGCAAAAAAAAAAGGGGAAAGAAAGCCCAAAGAAAGCCCAAAGAAAGCCTAAAGAAAGGGGAAAGAAAGCCAAAAGAAAGCCCAAAGAAAGGGGAAAGAAAGCCCAAAGAAAGCCCAAAAAAAGCCCAAAGAAAGCCCAAAGAAAGGGGAAAGAAACCCCAAAGAAAGCCCAAAGAAAGCCCAAAGAAAGCCCAAAGGAAGGGGAAAGAAAGCCCAAAGAAAGGGGAAAGAAAGCCCAAAGAAAGGGAAAATAAATGAGAAAGAAAGCCAAAAGAAAGGGGAAAGAAAGCCCAAAGAAAGGGGAAAGAAAGCCCAAAGAAAGGGGAAAGGAAGCCCAAAGAAAGCCCAAAGAAAGGAGAAAGAAGCCCAAAGAAAGGGGAAAGAAAGCCCAAAGAAAGTGGAAAGAAAGCCCAAAGAAAGAGAAAGAAAGCCCAAAGAAAGCCCAAAGAAAGGGGAAAGTAAGCCCTAAGAAAGGGCAAAAGAATGCCCAAAGAAAGGGGAAAGAAAGCCCAAAGAAAGGGCAAAGAAAGCCAAAAGAAAGGGGAAAGAAAGGCCAAAGAAAGGGTAAAGAAAGCCCAAAGAAATCACAAAGAAATCCCAAAGAAAGCCCAAAGAAATCACAAATAAATCCCAAAGAAAGCCCAAAGAAAGCCCAAAGAAAGCCCAAAGGAAGCCCAAGGAAAGCCCAAAGAAAGCCCAAAGAAAGCCCAAAGAAAGGGGAAATAAAGCCCAAAGAAAGCCCAAAGAAAGCCCAAAGACAGCCCAAAGAAAGGGGAAAGAAAGCCCAAAGAAAGGGGAAAGAAAGCCCAAAGAAAGGGGAAAGAAAGCCCAAAGAAAGGGGAAAGAAAGCCAAAGAAAGGGGAAAGAAAGCCCAAAGAAAGGGGAAGGAAAGCCGAAAGAAAGGCCAAAGAAAGCCCAAAGAAAGCCCAAAGAAAGGGGAAAGAAAGGGGAAGATAGCCCAAAGAAAGCCCAAAGAAAGGGGAAAGAAAGCCCAAAGAAAGTCCAAAGAAAGGGGAAAGAAAGCCCAAAGAAAGGGAAAAGAAAGCCCAAAGAAAGCCCAAAGAAAGCCTAAAGAAAGGGGAAAGAAAGTGAAAAGAAAGCCCAAAGAAAGGGGAAAGAAAGCCCAAAGAAAGGGGAAAGAAAGCCCAAAGAAAGGGGAAAGAAATCCCAAAGAAAGGGGAAAGAAAGCCCAAAGAATGCCCAAAGAAAGGGGAAAGAAAGCCCAAAGAAAGCCCAAAGAAAGCCCAAAGAAAGGGGAAAGAAAGCCCAAAGAAAGGGGAAAGAAAGCCCAAAGAAAGCCCAAAGAAAGGGGAAAGAAGCCCAAAGAAAGCCCAAAGAAAGCCCAAAGAAAGCCCAAAGAAAGCCCAAAGGAAGCCCAAGGAAAGCCCAAAGAAAGGGGAAAGAAAGCCCAAAGAAAGCCCAAAGAGAGCCCAAACACAGCCCAAAGAAAGCCCAAAGAAAGCCCAAAGAAAGGGGAATGAAAGCCCAAAGAAAGGGGAAAGAACGCCAAAGAAAGGGGAAAGAACGCCCAAAGAAAGGGGAAGGAAAGCCGAAAGAAAGGCCAAAGAAAGCCCAAAGAAAGCAGAATGAAAGGGAAAGAAAGCCCAAAGAAAGGGGAAAGAAAGCCCAAAGAAAGGGGAAAGAAAGCCCAAAGAAAGGGGAAAGAAAGCCCAAAGAAAGCCCAAAGAAAGGGGAAAGAAGCCCAAAGAAAGCCCAAAGAAAGCCCAAAGAAAGCCCAAAGAAAGCCCAAAGGAAGCCCAAGGAAAGCCCAAAGAAAGGGGAAAGAAAGCCCAAAGAAATCCCAAAGAGAGCCCAAACACAGCCCAAAGAAAGCCCAAAGAAAGCCCAAAGAAAGGGGAATGAAAGCCCAAAGAAAGGGGAAAGAAAGCCAAAGAAAGGGGAAAGAAAGCCCAAAGAAAGGGGAAGGAAAGCCGAAAGAAAGGCCAAAGAAAGCCCAAAGAAAGCAGAATGAAAGGGAAAGAAAGCCCAAAGAAAGGGGAAAGAAAGCCCAAAGAAAGGGGAAAGAAAGCCCAAAGAAAGGGGAAAGAAAGCCCAAAGAAAGCCCAAAGAAAGCCCAAAGAAAGGGGAAAGAAAGCCCAAAGAAAGGGGAAAGAAAGGGGAAGATAGCCCAAAGAAAGCCCAAAGAAAGGGGAAAGAAAGCCCAAAGAAAGTCCAAAGAAAGGGGAAAGAAAGGCCAAAGAAAGCCCAAAGAAAGGGGAAAGAAAGCCCAAAAAAGCCCAACGAAAGCCTAAAGAAAGGAGAAAGAAAGCCAAAAGAAAGCCCAAAGAAAGGGGAAAGAAAGCCCAAAGAAAGCCCAAAGAAAGCCCAAAGAAACGGGAAAAAAAGCCCAAAGAAAGCCCAAAGAAAGGGTAAAGAAAGCCCAAAGAAAGTCCAAACAAAGCCCAAAGAAAGCCCAAAGAAAGGGGAAAGAAAGCCCAAAGAAAGGGGAAAGAAAGCCCAAAGAAAGCCGAAAGAAAGCCCAAAGAAAGCCCAAAGTAAGCCCAAAGGAAGCTCAAAGAAAGCCCAAAGAAAGCCCAAAGAAAGGGGAAAGAAATCCCAAAGAAAGCCCAAAGAATGCCCAAAGAAAGGGGAAAGAAAGTCCAAAAAAAGCACAAAGAAAGCCCAAAGAAAGCCCAAAGAAAGGGGAAAGAAAGCCCAAAGAAAGGGGAAAGAAAGCCACCAGAAAGCCCAAAGAAAGATGAAAGAAAGCCCAAAGAAAGTGGAAAGAAAGCCCAAGGAAAGGGGAAAGAAAGCCCAAAGAAAGGGGAAAGAAAGCCCAAAGAAAGGGGAAAGAAAGCCCAAAGAAAGCCCAAAGAAAGCCCAAAGAAAGGGGAAAGAAAGCCCAAAGAAAGCCCAAAGAAAGGAGAAAGAAGCCCAAAGAAAGCCCAAAGAAAGCCCAAAGAAAGCCCAGAGAAAGCCCATAGAAAGCCCAAAGAAAGCCCAAAGAAAGCCCAAAGAAAGGGGAAGGAAAGCCCAAAGAAAGCCCAAAGAAAGCCCAAAGAAAGGGGAAAGAAAGCCCAAAGAAAGGGGAAAGAAAGCCCAAAGAAAGCCCAAAGAAAGCCCCAAGAAAGGGGAAAGAAAGCCCAAAGAAAGGGGAAAGAAAGCCCAAAGAAAGCCCAAAGAAAGCCCAAAGAAAGCCCAAAGAAAGCCCAAAGAAAGCCCAAAGAAAGCCCAAAGAAAGGGGAAAGAAAGCCAAAGGAAATCCCAAAGAAAGCCCAAAGAAATCCCAAAGACAGCCCAAAGAAATCCCAAAGAAAGCCCAAAGAAAGGTGAAAGAAAGGGGAAAGAAAGCCCAAAGAAAGGGGAAAGAAAGCCCAAAGAAAGGGGAAAGAAATCCCAAAGAAAGGGGAAAGAAATCCCAAAGAAAGGGGAAAGAAAGCCCAAAGAAAGGGGAAAGAAAGCCCAAAGAAATCCCAAAGAAAGCCCAAAGAAAGGGGGAAAAAAGCCCAAAGAAAGGGGAAAGAAAGCCCAAAGAAAGGGGAAAGAAAGCCCAAAGAAAGGGGAAAGAAAGCCCAAAGAAAGCCCAAAGAAAGCCCAAAGAAAGCCCAAAGAAAGGGGAAAGAAAGCCCAAAGAAATCCCAAAGAAAGCCCAAAGAAAGCCCAAGGAAAGGGGAAAGAAAGCCCAAAGAAAGGGGAAAGAAAGCCCAAAGAAATCCCAAAGAAAGCCCAAAGAAAGGGGGAAAAAAGCCCAAAGAAAGGGGAAAGAAAGCCCAAAGAAAGGGGAAAGAAAGCCCAAAGAAAGGGGAAAGAAAGCCCAAAGAAAGCCCAATGAAAGCCCAAAGGAAGCCCAAGGAAAGCCCAAAGAAAGCCCAAAGAAAGCCCAAAGAAAGCCCAGAGAAAGCCCATAGAAAGCCCAAAGAAAGCCCAAAGAAAGGCCAAAGAAAGCCCCACGAAAGGGGAAAGAAAGCCCAAAGAAAGGGGAAAGAAATCCCAAAGAAATCCCAAAGAAATTCCAAAGAAGCCCAAAGAAAGCCCAAAGGAAGCCCAAGGAAAGCCCAAAGAAAGCCCAAAGAAAGCCCAAAGAAAGGGGAAAGAAAGCCCAAAGAAAGCCCAAAGAAAGCCCAAAGAAAGCCCAAAGAAAGGGGAAAGAAAGGAGAAAGAAATCCCAAAGAAAGGGGAAAGAAAGCCCAAAGAAATGGGAAAGAAAGCCCAAAGAAAGGGGAAAGAAAGCCCAAAGAAAGCCCAAAGAAAGCCCAAAGAAAGGGGAAAGAAAGCCCAAAGAAAGGGGAAAGAAAGCCCAAAGAAAGGGGATAGAAAGCCCAAAGAAAGGGGAAAGAAAGCCCAAAGAAAGGGGAAATAAAGCCCAAAGAAAGCCCAAAGAAAGCCAAAAGAAAGCCCAAAGAAAGGGGAAAGAAAGCCCAAAGAAAGCCCAAAGAAAGGGGAAAGAAAGGGGAAGATAGCCCAAAGAAAGCCCAAAGAAAGGGGAAAGAAAGCCCAAAGAAAGTCCAAAGAAAGGGGAAAGAAAGCCCAAAGAAAGGGGAAAGAAAGCCCAAAGAAAGCCCAAAGAAAGCCCAAAGAAATCCCAAAGAAAGCCTAAAGAAAGGGGAAAGAAAGCCCAAAAGAAAGCCCAAAGAAATGGGAAAGAAAGCACAAGAAAGCCCAAAGAAAGCCCAAAGAAGGGGAAAGAAAGCCCAAAGAATACCCAAAGAAAGGGGAAAGAGGCCCAAAGAAAGCCCAATGAAAGCCAAAAGAAAGGGAAAGAAATCCCAAAGAAAGGGGAAAGAAAGCCCAAAGAAAGCCCAAAGAAAGGGGAAAGAAAGCCCAAAGAAAGCCCAAAGAAAGGGGAAAGAAAGCCCAAAGACAGCCCAAAGAAAGCCCAAAGAAAGTGGAAAGAAAGCCCAAAGAATGCCGAAAGAAAGGGGAAAGAAAGCCCAAAGAAAGCCCAAAGAAAGCCCAAAGAAAGGGGAAAGAAAGCCCAAAGAAAGGGGAAAGAAAGCCCAAAGAAAGTCCAAAGAAAGGGGAAAGAAGCCCAAAGAAAGCCCAAAGAAAGCCCAAAGAAAGCCCAAAGAAAGCCCAGAGAAAGGCCATAGAAAGGCCATAGAAAGCCCAAAGAAGCCCAAAGAAAGAAAGGGGAAGGAAAGTCCAAAGAAAGCCCAAAGAAAGCCCAAAGAAAGCCCAAAGGAAGGGGAAAGAAAGCCCAAAGAAAGGGAAAGAAAGCCCAAAGAAAGGGGAAAGAAAGCCCAAAGAAAGGGGAAAGAAAGCCCAAAGAAATGGGAAGAAAGCCCAAAGAAAGCCCAAAGAAAGCCCAAAGAAAGCCCAAAGAAAGCGGAAAGAAAGCCAAAGAAAGCCCAAAGAAAGGCGAAAGAAAGGGGAAGATAGCCCAAAGAAAGCCCAAAGAAAGCCCAAAGAAAGGGGAAAGAAAGCCAAAGAAAGTCCAAAGAAAGGGGAAAGAAAGCCCAAAGAAAGCAAAAAAAAAAGGGGAAAGAAAGCCCAAAGAAAGCCCAAAGAAAGCCTAAAGAAAGGGGAAAGAAAGCCAAAAGAAAGCCCAAAGAAAGGGGAAAGAAAGCCCAAAGAAAGCCCAAAAAAAGCCAAAGAAAGCCCAAAGAAAGGGGGAAAGGGAAAGAAACCCCAAAGAAAGCCCAAAGAAAGCCCAAAGAAAGCCCAAAGGAAGGGGAAAGAAAGCCCAAAGAAAGGGGAAAGAAAGCCCAAAGAAAGGGAAAATAAATGAGAAAGAAAGCCAAAAGAAAGGGGAAAGAAAGCCCAAAGAAAGGGGAAAGAAAGCCCAAAGAAAGGGGAAAGAAAGCCCAAAGAAAGCCCAAAGAAAGGAGAAAGAAGCCCAAAGAAAGGGGAAAGAAAGCCCAAAGAAAGTGGAAAGAAAGCCCAAAGAAAGAGAAAGAAAGCCCAAAGAAAGCCCAAAGAAAGGGGAAAGTAAGCCCTAAGAAAGGGCAAAAGAATGCCCAAAGAAAGGGGAAAGAAAGCCCAAAGAAAGGGCAAAGAAAGCCAAAAGAAAGGGGAAAGAAAGGCCAAAGAAAGGGTAAAGAAAGCCCAAAGAAATCACAAAGAAATCCCAAAGAAAGCCCAAAGAAATCACAAATAAATCCCAAAGAAAGCCCAAAGAAAGCCCAAAGAAAGCCCAAAGGAAGCCCAAGGAAAGCCCAAAGAAAGCCCAAAGAAAGCCCAAAGAAAGGGGAAAGAAAGCCCAAAGAAAGCCCAAAGAAAGCCCAAAGACAGCCCAAAGAAAGGGGAAAGAAAGCCCAAAGAAAGGGGAAAGAAAGCCCAAAGAAAGGGGAAAGAAAGCCCAAAGAAAGGGGAAAGAAAGCCAAAGAAAGGGGAAAGAAAGCCCAAAGAAAGGGGAAGGAAAGCCGAAAGAAAGGC